>NC_092313.1:37327279-37630309 GCF_036785885.1 Coffea arabica
GGATAAGGATGGAATCTGCTACTGTGCCACCAAATGTACTTGCTGTGATCACATCAGTGGCACTAGTATGTTATTTGGTATTTTTTTGGGTTGAAGTGGAAAGAGATGTCCAATGGTGAACGAATAGTGGCGTATACTAGTGTTCTTGGCCCCTTTTTCGGTATATCACTTATTTTTTATTTTTTAAAGATTTGTTTGGGATTTTTTTGGCAGATTTTTTGTTATTTTAATTCAGGGGTATATGTCCTACCATAGACCGAAGGATTTGTCGGAGGCATTGCTTAATGTCGTGCGGCTAATCAATTCTAAAAAAATGGAACATTTGCAATCTTCCCTGGTGGTCTTGTGTTCTTCAGGGCATTGTGGCTTTTAAACTAATTTGTATGCGAAAAATAAATATATTTATAAATGGTTGATTTGGAATTTGATTTATAACTTACTTTGATTTTAGGTTGTTCTTTTATTTTTTTGATTTCCTTGTAGTTTATGATTTGTTGTGTTGGTGTTGATCGCGGATTTGATGCGATTAGAGTAGTAAATGATGCGGTGACATATGATTCTGCTATTTTATTGTTAGTTTTGCTTTTAAAAGTATGCAGATTTCGTCCTCTATGTGCAACAAGTATTCCTTTCAATTGTATAAAATATTTTTCTAAGTATTGAATTAAAATATTAAATTGATGGTTTGCAACAAGGTGGAGGCGGAAAGAAGGTGGACAGTAACTAATGAAGTGACGCTGAGAAAATTGTCACAATGACGTGAGTTTAATCCTTTCTTTTGCTTTTGCTTTGATTGATTTAAGTTGAAAAGAGGTTAAGCTATTGATACTTTGTACTAATTACATGTTGTCAACTCTGCTTAACTATGGTCAACATAATCTTAACCTTTTTTTATAAAACTAATGACTCAACACTAACTAATTAACCACCTGCTATTTGCTGGAAATAGCGAAATACACATGGCTTCAATATTTCAAACAAATGACACATAATAGTCATAAGTCAAAATAATGACAAGTTACGAAAAACTACACCAAATCAAGAAAGGGATCCAAATTTGCTGAGTTTCAAAGGATCAACCGCTTTTTTATCTCGAATCATCTTTAGAATTTGACGCCATTTATCACATGCTCGTATCAAGTTGCCATGTATAAAAAGTTGTAGAAAGTGGACTTACTGCAGAATTATCTAAAAACATGTATAGCTTTCTTAGTTTGCTCATAAATTGGCCAATCCATCTCATTTGTAACCAATCTTGTGGAGGTGTTCACAAGTGCAATACAAGTTTTTCTTCACTTCCAACATTTTCCTTCTTTGTTCTCTACTTTAGATTCCGCACATTTTCGTACACTTAGTGTTTATACTGAACAACCAAACCGTTCATAATTTAAATCTTGAACGATCGCTAGTACCACATGGTGTGTTGGTTTACAGAAAATTAAGCAGCCCGTTACAAAGGGAAGCAAACTCCTCTAGTATTCTCCTCCAAAACAAAAGAAATTTCTTCATCTTTTTTTATCTTGACCTGAGCTGAATCCACTTAATATTTTCATTTATGGATATAGTTTTAATTTTGTTTATCGGAGCCTGGTTCGGACACGCTTAAACTAATCAAAAAAATGGGTAGAATACGAAATATTGAGTTTCGTCCCGGGTTCGATCCGAACTCATTTGAATAAGTAATTTTTTGATAATATATTTGAGTTTTTAATATTTGTTTGGATCCTTTAGAGACTGTACTTTGTAGGCATTATAATAATTATCTAAAATAATTTTTGATTTTTAATTGAAGTTTATGGAGTGCAATTAATGTTTGTTTAGAATAAATTTTATTCTTTGCTTTTCCTTATTTTTTTAGGCTGTATATATCCTACCAATACCTCGACCTAACCCGACACAGATCCAGAAGAATAAGTTCAAGACCCGTTGGGTATTCGGGTTGAATCCAATACAAGTATATCTAAGCGGAGTTTAGATCCGAGTCCGAAATATTCAATTTTAATTCAGACCCGACTCGATTGCAGTTCTATCTAATTTTAATTAAAAAAAATTAAATTAAAATTGGCACTCTTCTTGGTCATTCCACGAATATAAATTCTTTCCTGGGTTCTTTCTTCAACCAGAAAAGATGCCTACCTTCTCTCTCCACTCCATCCCCACTTCCAACCCGCAACCTCATCTCCTTCTTCCATTAGAAGCAAACTCTTCTAGTATCCTCCTCCAAAACAAAAGAAATTCCTTCATCTTTTTTTATCTAGACCTGACCTGAATCCGCTTAATATTTTCATGTATGGTTATAGTTTTAATTTTGTTTATCCGAGGCTGGCTCGGACACGCTGAAACTAATCTAAAAAATGGGTAGAATACGAAATATTGAGTTTCGTCCCGGGTTCGATTCGAACTCATTTGAATAAGTAATTATTTTGATAATATATTTGAGTATTTCATATTTGTTTGGATCCTTTAGAGACTATAATTTGTAGGAATTATAATAATTATCGAAAATAATTTTTTACTTTTAATTGAAATTTATGGTGTGCAATTAATGTTTGTTTAGAAATATATTTTCTTCATTGCTTTGACTAATTTTTTTTTGCTGAATATATCCTACCAATACTTAAACCTAATCAGACTCGAATCCAGAAGAATAAGTTCAAGACCCGTTCCGTATTCGGGTTGGGTATTCGGGTTGAATCCAATACAAGTATATCTAAGCGGAGTTTAGATCCGAGTCTGAAATATTCAATTTTAATTCAGACCAGACTTGATTACAGCTCTATCTACTTTTGATAAAAAAAATTAAAAAAAATTGGCTCTCTTCTTGGTCACCCCACGAATGTAAATGCTTTCCTACGTTCTTTCTTCAACTAGAAAAGATGTCTGCTTTCTCTCTCCACTCCACCCGCACTACTAGCCCTGAACCTCATCTCTACCTTCCTCCGCAGTACTGCCCCCTCCGCCCTACTCCTCTCCTCCCACTACTCCGTTCCATTCCCCCCATCACCACCCTTTCCCTTTCCCTTTCCTTTAAAGTCCACTCCTCCAACAATGTCCTCCCCACCACGAAATTCATCTCTCCCTCCTTCTTCCGTCCCTTTTAAAATTTGGACTCTACCATGTTTTGTCAGGATAAGGATGGAATATGCTACTGTGCCACAAAATGTACTTGTTGTGATCACATCAGTGGCACTAGTATGTTATTTGGTATTTTTATGGGTTGAAGTGGAGAGAGATGTCCAATGGTGAACGAATAGTGGCGTATATTAGTGTTCTTGGCCCCTTTTTCGGTATATCACTTCTTTTTTTGTTTTTTAAAGATTTGTTTTGAATTTTTTTGGCTGATTTTTTGTTATTTTAATTCAGGGTTATTTGTCCTATCATAGACGGAAGGATTTGTCGGAGACGTTGCTTAATATCGTGCTGCTCATCATTTCAAAAAAAAAAGGAATATTTGCAATCATCCCTGGTGGTCTTGTGTTCTTCAGGGCATTATGGCTTTTTAAGCTAATTTGTAGGCGAAAACCAAATATATTTATAAATGGTTGATTTTGATTTTGATTTTGATTTATAATTTACTTTTATTTTTTGTTGTTCTTTTATTTTTTTGGTTTCCTTGTGGTTTATGACCTGTTGTGTTGGTGTTGATCGCGGAATTGATGCGATTAAAGTAGTAAATGATGTGGTGACATATGATTCTATCATTTTTTTGTTAGATTTGGTTTCATACAATAAATGCT
Organism: Coffea arabica; assembly: GCF_036785885.1. Taxonomy (NCBI): domain Eukaryota; kingdom Viridiplantae; phylum Streptophyta; class Magnoliopsida; order Gentianales; family Rubiaceae; genus Coffea; species Coffea arabica. The sequence continues at coordinate 37,331,017 of NC_092313.1, forward strand.
AAGGTCATGTTTTCAAGATTTTATGTTCAAATTCTTGTTTTGGCCCTTGGTCCTTGTTTGCATTACCGCTAAATTTTGGCATACTCGTTCTAGTATCTCCAATTATTTTTATTTTTATTTTTTTATCAAGCTGTAGCAAATTGGCATTGAACTTAGTCCTCAACCTTGGAAGTAAGATTAATTCACGTGCCAATTGTTGCAGCTCTTAACCTATCAGAGTCAATAGGATTGCAGGGAGTGAGGAACTTTGTCCTCTGCAAGAAGCAGAGGCAGCCACAGATGACAGCAGCAAGCAAGGTCGGAGATGATTTCTCGTAAGAGAAGTGGCAGTTGGGTGAAGGCGTGGTTTAACAAGTCCCTGAGCTTCAAGATGTTATCGCTCTGATATTCATGTATTCAGAATTGGAAGTAAATGGACATCCCCAGGTACATGTGTTACACAAGTCGTTACAATGTTGTTCAAAACTGTGGGTTGTATTGTAGGTTAACATTTCATAATGCCATGTATATACTCTGTGTTTCATGATCGCTTTCTTGTTGGGTTGTGTAGTTGTTTATACACGTATGATCATGTGTGCTCTATTTCCAATTGCAGATTTTGTAAATCATCTAAAATATTTGCAAACAGAATTTGGCTGTCCCAGTCACTTGAGGTCCGAAGTTTCATCAACCTAGCAGTCTTGCACACGCATCTTAATAATTTCATGAGGATTATCACAGTTAATCACTGACCAGATCTGCATTCTATTTCAATTAGCATGTGATAGAGATCCAAATGCCACCATGTGTTGAATGTTGATGCTCTAGCTCCACGTGAATTTCGAAGTCTTGCGAGTAGTGAATGAACTACAGACTTTTGCAGTGACTATGGAGCCAGCCAACTAGACTCATATGGACTATCCTCGTTTGGCATTTCGGGCCAAAAAAAAAGGGTTAATCGCTCTCTGCCCCAAGAAGGTAGGGCAGTTACATTCTAACACACCCAACTTCTGTAGTATACACTTTATACACTTCATACCTTGACGAAGTTGAGCTATTGGACGAGTAGTTGCTGTTATTTAATTGTTGAAGTTAGAATGCAAAAAATTCAGAATTTGGGTTCATTTATCGAAGTTACAGTGCAGAATATTTGGCTTCATTTTTGTTTTGTTTTGCACTAGAGAATTTATACCAGAATTTATTTTGGAAGAGAAATGTTTACGTGGAATTAGAGTTAAAAAGTAGAAAGGATGTTAACTTAATGGGTATAAATGGGTAAGTTAAAAAATGAATTGGATAAGTCAATTACCCATTTATAACTCATTTATTTTAACTTTTTTGTAAACTCATTTAAATTCATTTTTACAAACTAAGTTATCAATTTATACAATCCTTTGCACCCATTATTAGTTTTAAATATTTACTTATAATGTTCAATAAATCTAATTATCAATTTTTTTCCATTTGTACTCTATGTAGAAAAATTACATACTATTTAATAATTGAATAATAAGAATATAAAAATTTGAACTAAGTACTATAAAAGTTAATATAAAATTTTAATTCAAAATTTTTTTATTCCTAGTATTTTTTTCGCATGTAAATTTAAAATTTCATTTTGGAAAGATAGGAAAAGATGCTAAAACTTGTCATAAATTGATAATGCTGAAAATGAGCAAGTCTCCTTCTAAAGATGGTGCCAGATACATGTTGACTTTCATTGATGATTATTTAAGAAAAGTTTGGGTCTATTTTCTTAAGCATAAAAATGATGTTTTCCTAACTTTCAAACAATGAAAAGTTTTGATTGAGAAACAAACAGGAAAACATGTTAAGCGGTTGAGAACGGATAATGGCATAGAATTTTGTGGAGGTGAATTTGATAGATTTTGTAAAAATGAAGGAATTGTTTGGCATCACACCGTCAGGATGACGCCTCAATAAAATGGCGTGGCTGAACATATGAACAGAACGCTTTTGGAGAGAGCAAGATGTATGATCTCCAATGCAGGATTGACAAATGACTTTTGGGCAGAGGCGATAAATATGGTCTATTATGTTGTCAACCGTTCTCCTTCTGCATCTCTTGATTTCAAAACTCCTGAGAAAATTTGGTCAGATACTTCTGCTGATTACTCCAATTTAAAAGTTTTTGGGTGTCCAGCATACATGCACGTGAATGATGGAAAATTGGAGTTTAGGGTTAAAAAGTGCATTTTTCTTGGGTATGCTTCTGGGATGAAAGGATTCAGATTATGGTGTCCTGATCCCAAATCTCCAAAATTTGTAATTAATAGAGATGTTACTTTTGATGAATTGTCTATGTTATCTTCCAAGAAGGAGTCTTCTAATCCTTGTACTACTGATAGTACACAGAAGCAGGTGAAGCTTGATATTGGCAGTTCTAGTCCTTCTCAGTTCAAATCTTCTATTCAACAAGTGCCAATAAATACACCGGAATCTACTGTTGAAGATAGTTCAGAAGAAGAGGATTATTCCATAGCCAGAGATTGACAAAAGAGAGACATTCGACCACCACAAAGATATGCAAATTTAGTTGCATATACTTTGTCTGTTGCAGAAGAAACTGATGCAGTTGGTGAGCCTTCCACCTATTCAGAAGCAATTTCTTGTGATGATTCTGCAAAGTGGTTGATTGCGATGAATGAAGAAATTGAATCTCGTCATCAGAATGGAACTTGGGTTCTTGTAAAGCCGCCGTCAAATAAGAAAATAGTTGGTTGCAAGTGGATTTTCAAGAAAAAGGAAGGTATTCCAGGGGTTGAAAATGCAAGATATAAAGCACGATTAGTTGTAAAGGGCTATAGTCAGGTATAAGGTGTTGATTTTAATGATGTATTTTCACCTGTTGTTAAACATAGTTCTATTCGTGTTTTACTTGCTTTGGTTGCCATGTATGATTTGGAGTTAGAGCAGCTTGATGTTAAGACAGCTTTCTTGCATGGTGAACTTGAAGAACAAATTTATATGAGACAACCACAGGGTTTTGAGATTGAAGGTAAGGAAGACCATGTTTGCTTATTGAAGAAATCCTTATATGGATTGAATCAGTCTCCAAAACAATGGTATAAAAGGTTTGGCTCATTTATGCTGGGTCATGGTTATTTGAGGAGTATGTATGATAGTTGTCTTTACTTCCGGAAGTTAAATGATGGTTCTTTCATTTGTTTGCTGTTTTATGTTGATGACATGCTCATTGCTGCCAAGAATTTGTCAGAAATTCACACTTTGAAACTGCAGTTAAATAGTGAATTTGAAATGAAAGATTTGGGAGCAGCTAAGAAAATTCTTGGCATGGATATCAAGCAAGATCGAGGAGTATGGAAGTTGTTCTTGACCCAGAAAAATTATCTTGAGAGAGTCTTGGAGCGTTTTGGCATGAAAGATGCTAAACCAGTATCTACTCCTCTTGCTAGCCATTTTCGGTTATTGGCTGCTTAATCACCACAATCAGATGAAGAGGAAGATTATATGGCAAGGGTTCCTTATTCCAGTGCAGTTGACAGTATTATGTATGTAATGGTTTGTATTCGTCCAGATATTGCACAAGCAGTCAGTGTTGTTAGCAGATATATGTCTTGTCCTGGAAAAATACATTGGCAGGCTGTGAAGTAGATTTTCAGATACTTGCAAGGTACTTCAAATGCATGTTTGGAGTTTGGAAGAAACAATAACACTTTGGTTGGTTTTGTAGACTCAGACTACGCTGGGGATCTTGACAGGAGAAGATCACTTTCAGGCTATGTATTTTGCATTGGCGGTTGTGCTGTCAGTTGGAAGCTACTCTACAACCTGTCGTAGCTTTGTCTACTACAGAAGCAGAATATATGGCTGTGACCGAGGCAATCAAAGAAGTCTTGTGGTTGAAGAGTTTATTTAGCGAGCTAAGTCTACATCAAGGTGTTACTATTATTCACTGTAATAGTCAAAGTGCCATACACTTGACTAAAAATCAGATGTATCATGAGAGGACGAAGCACATTGATGTGAAGTATCACTTCATTCAGGATATCATTGCTGAAGGAAAGGTCCTTGTTTAGAAAATCAACACCAAGGACAATCCAGTCGATATGTTTATAAAACCTCTTCCAATTTACAAGTTCAAGCAGTGCTTGGATTTGATTGGTGTTCATTGTATATGATTTGGCCTATTGGGGTTTATGTGGAGAAGGTGGAGCAGTTTTATTATTATCGATGTTGAGGACTCACCAAGGTGGAGATTTGTTGAAACCGCAATTGTTGACCAAAGAAATTTGGTTCGTCCCACACCGGAGGAAGGCTAAGGATGCCTTCCGTTTTGCGCCTATAAATATAGGCCTCGTATGTTGAAGTTACTCGCACCACTCAAGGGAGTTATATGGGCTATTAGCTTCTTGAATCATATAGTCCACTTGTAGTCAAATATTTTAGGCTCTCTTGTTTTGAGTTTAGGAATATTTTCTAAACTCTTTTGTAAGTGCCATTTTGGTCTAGGAATCACTTTTCTATGATTTTTGTATTTCTTCTTCATAGTAGAAATATTGCTCCTCGCCTCGCCCGTGGACGTAGGTCAATTTGACCGAACCACGTAAATTTTCTGTATTTTATTTGCTTATTATTTGTCTTGATTGGGTTGCTACAACCCTTTTATATGGTCGGTTTTACCGCCTAATTATTATATGACTGGTATCTACCGCCTAATCTTTATATGGTCGGTTATACCGCCTATTTTGTTCTAACTTTAGTTTGTTTATTCCTGGGTCAGTCCTAACACGTGGGAAGTGACGATCAAATAATAAATCCAGCCTGCCATCAGGTAGCTTACCATGACGTTACAACATTTCAGATCGATAAGGGTTTGCTTGAAAAAAAAAATTTTCAATCTATTTCTTTGTGAAACTTCTCATGTCATTAAGCACCATTTTTTTTCTTATGTCATTAAGCACTTACCAATATGAACATAGTAGCAAATGAGAATAATTTGACGCCACTAACTGGTAACACTTGGGGTCCAATACTGATATTGAAACGTGCACTGGACGCGTGTACTTTTGCTGCTTAATTAACTAGGCAATTTGCGAGAAACCATGAGTAGTAGTGTTGCATGCAACACAACTTGTGGCTGTCTCGTTCCATGCCCCGGTGGCCGGTGGGTTTGCCTGCAGGTGTGCAACGGGACGTAGGGAAGATGATCTCAGCAGTCAGCATAGAAACCCTTTGTAAGGTCTATGAAAATAAAAAAGGTCTATGAAAATAAAAAAAAAGGAAAGATTTTACTTGATGTTTATGACAAGTTAGATAATTTGAGGTGGCCCTATCTCCAAGAAAGCATATGAGGAGTTTGCATTAATTTGTGAAGAACGTTACCGACTAAAAGTAGTTAATTGTGCATAGGCTAATTTTCGGGTTAACGAACCGTTGCAATGTCACAACTCCGCAATACCTAATAACAATAATAATAATAACTCAAATGTAATCTGACGGAGTTGAACTTTATTCATCATTAACTTCGCTAATGTAAAAGTTACAAGATTCAAATGAAGGAAGACGAATCTAAAAAAAGGACCTGTTTCAAACTCGATAAGCTCACCAGTCACCAAGCAAGTGAACAAATCCAATTTTTCTTCTATTCAATCTCTGAAAAGAAAAAAAATCATTGGAATGGTTGACCATGAGAATAATAATGGGTGAAGTAAAGAACATTACAAAAATCAAATGATCCATTTCAATTATAAATTACTCAACATGTTGGTTTTTCAAATATTTTCTAGTTGATTTAATTTGGAAAAAAAATAACAAACGTTAAATTACATTTAACGCCTTAATATTTTTTTTATGGATAATCTTGATATACACTACATGGTGTAAACTCTGGAATTATGACTAGGGCCTAAAATGGTTAATGTTATGAAACAACTAAAAGTGTGGATGTCCCTTTGTATTCTCAAGAGGATTAATTTTTGATTCATTGTTACATTATATATAGAATTTACAATTCATAATCTATTCATGTAGTGGAGGAACCGTTTCATAAGTTTCTTCATATTCTTGTAGTAATAGGTGTTTAATAGAATTGATGTACCTTTAATCTTGTAGTACCTATATATAGAGGTACATTGACACCTTTTGGGAGGACTTTTGTATTTTTTGGAATATCAGAATATCATTCTCTATTTCTCTACTTCTTTCTCTAATATCTCCATTCATACTATAGTAGTTTATTAGTTTTACAACACGTTATCAGCACGAGTCTCTACTTTTGAGCAAAAGGTAAAAACGGAGGCTCTACCTTGAACAAAAGTGAAACACAAGATTTTGCCCAAATTCTGCCCATATTTCTTCAAGTAAATTTTGAGGAAAATTTCTAACTCAAAACTGATTTTAATTTCTTATAGCTAATCTTACAAAACAAGAGTTCGTACCTCTTGATTTTTTTGGAAAAAATTATTTATTATGGGTATTGGATGTTGAAATTCATTTTGAAGCAATGGGTCTTGGTAACACTATTGTTGAAAAAAATGAATCTTCAAACCAAGATCATGCCAAAGCTATGATTTTCTTTGATCATCATTTAGATGAAAGATTAAAAATAGAGTATCTTACTGTTAAAGATCCTCTTGTCTTTTGGCAAGATTTGAAAGAAAGATTCGACCACCTGAAGTTGGTCGTTCTTCCAAAAGTCCGATATGATTGGCTTCACTTACGGCAGCAAGATTTTAAATCTGTCAACGAATATAATTCAGCCATGTTCAGAATCATTTTTCAATTATCATTAAGTGGCGAAAAAGTCACTGATAAAGATATGTTAGAGAAAATATTTTCTACTTTTCATGTCTCTAACATGCTCCTGCAGCAACAATATCGAGAGAAGGGATTTAAAAAGTATTCTGAACTTATTGTATGTCTTCTCTTGGCTGAACAAAATAATAAATTATTGCTGAAAAATCATGAGTCTCGACCAACTGGTGCAAGTCAATTCCCTGAAGCGAATGCGATTCAATTTCAAATTTTGGTCGAGGTCGTGGACGTGGCCTTGGCCGTGGACGCTATCATAGTAGATTTGTGCCTCGTGAAAATTATAATCGTAACAAACAACAAAATATTTTTCAAAAGAGGGAAAATAACTACAATCAGAAAAATAGAAAAAAAAAATTTATGAAGAAAAATACTACCGGTGTGGTATGGAAGGTCATTGATCCCGTACCTGTCGTACGATTGAATATCTTGTTGACCTCTATCAAGCATTATTGAAAAAGAAAGACAAATGTGTTGAGACAAATTTTATTGATCAAAAGAGTGATTATGATGATGATGATGATGCTGATATGACACATTTCGATGTAGCTGATTTCTTTGAGCATCCTGAAGATGTCAACAAATATCCTATGATTGTTTAGATATTTTATGATACTTTATATCTTTCATGTAATTTTATTTCTATTTAATATTTATTTTCGCATCTTTATTAATATTTATTTTTGTTTAAAATTTTCTTCTTGAAGAAAAAATGGATGCTAGATATTTGGGATTAAATAATGGTGATGATGACATTTGTCTCATTGATAGTGCTACCACGCACACTATATTGAAAAATAAAAAATATTTTTCTTATTTAAAAATGTGAGAGACAAATGTTAATACCATCAGTGGTAGTGCAAAATTGATTGAAGGTTCCGGAAGAGACACTCTATTTCTCCTTGAAGGGACTAAAATTGTCGAAAATAATGCACTACTCTCTCCCAAGTCACAAAGAAACTTATTGAGTTTTAAAGATATCTGCAAAAATGGATATTATATCGAGACAATGATTGAGACAAATGGTGACTTTTTATTAATCACAAGTATCATTTCTGGGCAAAAATGCGTAGTAGAAAAATTATCCTTTTTTTCTTTTGGCTTATATTATGCACAAATTAGTGCAATTGAAATTCATCACCTAGTAGATCAAAAGTCTACTCATCCTAATGATTTTATGATTTGGAATGATCATCTCGGACATTCCGAATCTATAATGATGAGACGAATAATTAAGAATTCATATGGCCACTCATTGAAAAATCAAAAAGTCTTAAAATCCAATGAATTCTCTTGTGTTGTTTGTTCTCAAGGGAAATTAATTAGTAGACAATCGCAAGTTAAAATTGGAATTGAATCCCCTACATTTCTAAAACGAATTCATAGTGATATATGTGGGTCTATAGATCCACCATATGGACCATTTCGATATTTTATAGTGCTAATTGATGCATCAACTAGATGGTCACATGTATGTTTATGATCTACTCGCAACCTGGCATTTGCGAGATTGCTTGCTCAAATAATTAAATTGCGAGCATAATTTTCATATTATCCAATAAAAAAAATTCGCCTAGATAATGCTGGTGAATATTCGTTACATGCTTTTGACGATTATTGTATGTCCATTGGAATAACTGTTGAACATCCTGTAACTTATGTTCACACACAAAATGGTCTAGCTGAATTATTTATTGAACGGCTACAATTAATTGCTAGTCCATTGTTGATGAGGTCTAAATTTCTTTCATCTGCTTGGGGACATGCTATATTACATGCAGGAACACTTGTGAGATTAGGCCGACAAGTTATCATACTTATTCTCTCATACAATTAACTTTAGGTTATGAGCCCAATATTTCTCATTTATGAATATTTGATTGTGCGGTTTATGTTCCAATTACACTGCCCTAACGTCGTAAATTGGGCCCCCAAAGAAGATTAGCTATATATGTCGGTAATAAATCACTTTCAATCACTAAGTATACGGAACCATTGACAGGTGATTTATTTACTGCGAGATCTGCAAATTGTCATTTTGATGAATCACATTTTCCGACATTAGGGCGAGATAAAAATCAACCGAAAAAAGAAATCACTTGGAAAATATTATTGGATTTCCTTGATTCTCGTACTAAAGAATGTGAACTAGAAGTTCAAAGAATTATACATTTGCAAAAAATTACAAATCAATTACCGGATGCATTTAATGACTCCAGAAGAGTTACTAAATCACATATTCCTGCTAAAAATTCTCCGATTAAAATCGATGTCCCTGAAGGACACATTACAAGTGCTAATGAGTCTAAAGCATGCCTGAAGCATGGGAGATCTCTTGATTCTAAAGATAAAAATTCTCGAAAGAAAAGAGGAGTAGATGAATCAATAATTGTGACAAAATTCAACCTCCTGAAGAGGTCGCTTCTAAAAAGTCAACTCTTGAAAAGAATGAAACTATAGAAAACTCAATAAATTTTGTCACTTCAAAAAAAAGTTGGAACCGAAAAGAAATAATTATTGATAGTATTTTTGAATATAATATAGCACTTGATATTATGGCAGAAAACGAGAATTATGAGCCTAGATCGGTTGATGAATGTCGACGTAGAAATGATTGGCCAAAGTGGAAAGATGCGATCCAATCTGAATTGGACTCACTGGCTAAAAGAAAAGTTTTTGGCCCTGTAGTCCAAACACCTGAAGGTGTAAACCCAGTAGGATATAATGGGTATTTGTGAGGAAAAGAAATGAGAAAAATGAAATTGTGAGGTATAAAGCAAGACTTGTAACCCAAGAATTTTCATAAAAGTCTGGATTTGATTATGATGGAACGTATTCACCTGTAGTAGATGCCATCACATTTAGATATCTTGTGAGTTTTGCAGTACATGAAAAACTAGATATGCGTCTAATGGACGTTGTTACTACATATTTATATGAAAATCTTGAAAATGATATTTATATAAGAATTTCCGAAGGATTCAACATGTCTGAAGCATGCAAATCAAATCCTAAAGATATTTATTCTATTAAATTACAAAGATCTTTGTATGGGCTCAAACAATCTGGACGTATGTGGTATAACTGTCTCAATGAATGTTTAACTAAAGAAGGTTATACAAATGATCCAATATGTCCATGCATTTTTATCAAGAAAAATAGATCAAATTTTGTGATAATTGCTGTATATGTTGATGATCTAAATTTGATTAGAACTCCTGAAGAGATTCAAAATAGTGTTGAATGTTTGAAAAAGGAATTTGAGATCAAAGATTTTGGAAAGACAAAATTCTGCCTTGGTTTACAAATTGAGCATTTGAAAGGTGAAATTTTTGTACGTCCACCAAATTGCTTATATCTGGAAGGTATTAAAATGATTTTATATGGATAAGACACATACATTAAGTACTCCAATGGTCGTCAGATTATTAGATCATAATAAGGATCCTTTTAGAAAACAAGAGGAAAATGAAGAGATACTTGATCCTGAGGTACCATATCTCAGTGCAATTAGTGCACTAATGTATTTTGCTAATTGTGCAAGACCTAATATATCATTTGCAGTGAATTTATTAGCAAGATTTAGTTCCTCGCCCACAAGACGGTATTGGAATGGTATTAAACATTTTTTTCGCCATCTCCAAGGAACAGTTGATCTTGATTTATTTTATTCAAATAAATCTAATTCTGAATTACTTGGTTATGCTAATGCTGGGTATTTATCTGACCCGCATAAAGCAAGATCTCAGACTGATTATCTATTTACATATGGAGGTACAGCCATTAAACAATCATTAGCTGCCATTTCATCGAATCATGCTGAAATAATAGCAATTTATGAGGCCAGTCGAGAATGTGTTTGGTTAAAATCAATGGCCCACTACATCCGGAAGAGTTGTAGGTTATCCTCCGAAAAAAAAAATCCTTCAACTATATTATATGAAGATAATGCAGCTTGTATAGCTCAATTGAAAGGAAGATATATTAAAGGAGATAGGACGAAACATATTTCACCAAAATTCTTTTTTACTCATGAGTTGCAAAAGAATGGTGAAATTGATGTGCAACAAATCCGATCAGATAATAATTTGGCAGATTTATTTACCAAGGCATTGCCAACTGCAATATTTGAGAAATTGGTGAAGAATATTGGAATGCGACGATTAAAAGATCTCAAATGATGTTTGCATCAGTGGGAGAAATTAATACACAGAAATAATGTACTTTTTTTCTTTCATTAGGATTTTTGTCCCAATGGATTTTTTCTTAGTAAGGTTTTAACGAGGCATATTCTTTGTGTAATGGACATTCAAGGGGGAGTGTTATGAAATAACTAAAAGTGTGGATGTCCTTTTGTATTCCCAAGAGAATTAATTCTTGATTTATTATTCCATTATGTATAGAAGTTACAATTCATAAATTTATTCATGTAGTGGAGGAACCATTTCATAGGTTTCTTCATATTCTTGTAGTAATAGGTGTTTAATAAGATTGATGTACCTTTAATCTTGTAGTACCTATATATAGAGGTATATTGACATCTTTTGGGAGGACTTTTGTATTTGTTGGAATATCATTCTCTATTTCTCTACTTCTTTTTCTAATATCTCCATTCATACTTTAGTAGTTTATTAGTTTTACAACATATAGTAGATTAATTACAATATTGCGTGGAGCATCTCTACTAGAGGTAATGGCAAAGCAAGAAAGATACAGCTATGCCTTGTTGTTTTCAGGCTACATATTGCCAATGTTTTGAAACTTGGACCGTTAATTGAACCGGTGAGGTGTTCGGATCGGGATTTAATCGGTCGGACCGATTCAATCCTGGTTCAATGAATTTTTTTAAAAAAAATAATTTATATAAATATATATGTGCAAAATAAGACATGCAATAATGGACTAATTTAAGACTTTATATGATCAAAATTTTAATATTTTCAAGGAACTTCGATTTTCACGAATAAAAATTATAAGTTGAAACAAATAAATTTCATTTCAATTTTAATTATATCAACCAAAAAATAATCTTAAATTCAACCCAAAAATACCACAATATTCTAAAATTATACAAAATTCATGTCTAGGGGAATTAGATATTGTGAGTTTAAATTTTAATTTGCATTTTTGGGATTTAGAAATTACAACTTTAAAAAAACGTTTGGAGTTTGAAAGAAATCACGAAAATAGAAAATAGAGATGCAAACTTAATAAGAGACAAAAAAATGGGAAGAAAGTGAGTGAATGTGTCATTTAATAATTAGTCTTTAGGATAAGGAAAACTTATTCTTTTTTTAAATTTTCTTTTTCAATTTAATAGACAAAAACCAAACAACTGCCGGTTCAACGATTCAATCCGAGTCGCACAATTCGAATAGTTCTTATTGATTTTAAATCCAATCAACCTAAAATATGAACCAGATGGGAGTTATGAATAGTTCGCAATTCAACCATTCGAACCGGCCAATTCAATTTAATTTTCAAAACAATGCATACAGCTTTATGCCTATGCCTCCACTAGTATGTCATCTCTGAGGTTAGTGGTAACGAACATTTCCGCCATCTTTGCATGAACCTTTCTTTTATCATACACAACTAAAAGGGAAAGCAAGATAGAAAGAATCAGTGTGGCTTATGTTCTTTCAATTAAAATTTGTGTGTGTTTTATTTATTTATTACCGTTAAGCTTATCCAATTTTTACGCTTTTTTGTTTCCGAAAGTAGCTTTAGACTTTCTAATGATATTGAAACAAGCAGCAAGATTTATCTCAAATAACCTACTTCCCTCTAAATTGATATCATGTAGTATAATATAATTGTCTAAGCATACAATGAATGAAGTCATGAACATTTGTTTGTTTAAGCTCATTTGCAATTATTTTTATGCATTTGGAGCAATCGTTTTGACGATTATTTGTTTTGAATGTGCTTTTGTTAATGCACAAATTGCCACGTTAAATATGCAACTTGCGGGACGGGTATTTAACCTGGACCCACCATTTAATTTATATCTTGTCATTGGTAAAGAAATTAATTTTAGATAAATAGCTAGGTAGGTGATTGGCAAAAACATAATAATTAATCTCGCCATGGTTTACAAAACAAAAATTGATGACCATTGCTATCGTTTTAATCTTACTAATTTTGCAAAGGTAAGGAATAATATATTAGAGTAAGTTGAATACAACTAATAAAACCCAGAGGAGTTAAGTCGAACAAGAAGACATGAGTTAAAAAGAGTAACAAAAGCAACGGCGATTTGCTTGTTCAATAATATATCAAATTCCATTTTCGTTGTTCTTCTTTTGTGGGCATGGCATTATACGTTCATTGCGTGACGGCTACATTCGATACTTTAATAAGAATAGTAGTGTATGGTTAGATAATAACTTGACTATTGTTGAAATCTCGATCTTGGAGAATTATATCAGATAGCAATAATTACATGTTGTCCACCGTTCCTTAGATATTTTTGGTCAATTTTATGTAAAAGAAGTATCATATGCCTTTCAAAACGTTATACTTTCGGCTAGCATGATATACAATTTTGCTTTCATACACAAGTTTTATGTCAATTGTCTTATATATTCCAAAAATTGCATAATCTCAATTTTTATTCTAATTTTCCTGAAATACATTATATTCTTAGAAAAAGTGTGTCCCAAAAATATTTAATGACAGTTAAAAACACGAGCTTTTACCCTAAATTACACTATGTAGCTGCATTGAAAATTTCTTGTATAGCTTTTCTTGTTTATGGTTAAGACTGTAAGTTGAATTGTTAATCTATTGTTGAGGTTTCTAAAATGGTTTATCATCTAGCAAAATGTCGAATGAATTATGAAATTAATCATACAAAATACGTTAATGAAATTTAGAATCACACTTCGAACGAGAGGATAAAACATTTCGGTAAGCTACAGAATAGAAACTAGTCAATCCTTTTTGAACTTTTCTTCCCACTATATTTTAAGGGAGTACTGCACAATAATATGAAATTCTAAGTGGAAATTCAGCAAGAATTTTTAAGGGAAATGAAAAAAATAGAAGAGAAATTCACTATGTTCGAGCAATTTATAAGAATTAATGGATTGCTAAAAAGTTTTGGACGAGATTGTAGTCAATACACTAATTCCACCTTTCATTAAAAAATTTTTTGGCCTAGACAAGGTGATATATAACGCTTTCCTGACTCTTTTTTTTTTTCCTTTTCCACACATTTTAAAAAGCCAAAATATACTGATGTCCTACCCTTTTTCTCCACCCCACCTCTCTTGCCCAAAATATGCTTCATATCTCCAACCACCTCTCTTGCCTTCCTCTGCCGTACTCCCCGTATCTTTCTCATTCTCTATTCCACCCCCACTACCACCCTTTCTCTTTTCCTACCCGTCTGCTCCTCTTTCACCAACCTACTCCCCACCTCCAGCCTCCTCCTCATCTCCCTCCTCCACCCTACCCCTTCTTCGTTCCACCCTCCACCCTCCACCATCAACTTTTCCCTTTTCCTTAAAATACTTATCCGCTCCTCCAGCAATTTCCTCCCCATCTTCAACCTCCTCTCTGTCTCCTGCATCTGCCTCCTGCAAACTTTGGACTCTATCCCATGTCTTGCCTAGCTGAGCACGAAATTTGCTATTGTGCCACCAACTATAATTCTTTTGGTGACATTGGCGGCAGTAGTAGGTTATGTGGTATTTTATGGGTTGGAGTGCAAAGAAATGTTCAATGATGAACGATTAGAGGCATATACCAGTATTGTTCGCCTATTTTTGTTGGTTAGAGGCATTTTCTCAAAATGCTTGTTTCCACTTTTATCTGTTGTACCGATCTAGTAGAAGCGTGAAAGATTAGTAGAGTTAGTGAGTGCAATTAGAACATGGAAAGCATGTTCTTTGGACTAGTAGCTGTTTCATTTATGAGATAGTAGCTGGTAAATAATCAGAACAACCGATCAACAAGGTTTACCTGATAAAAGCATTTTTTTTTCACTCTGTGTATTAACACTTGATAATAGAAGTCTTAATTATAAAAGAGGGCAACTACCCGCATATCAACTTGTGCATACTCATTAAACCACAATGGCACATTGGAGTCCCATTTGACATCTTTAACTAGTTTAATTGCAAATTTGGCTAGCTTATTATGGCAACAAACATTTCCTTCCTTTGAACAAAAGAGAAAGTACACTATTCCAACAACTTTCTCAAATTTAGCTAGCCTGTGACAACATGCATATTTTAGTTACTTTTATATTTTCAATTACTTTTATCTTACACATGAAATTCTTATATACAAATTGCAAGCATTCATTGTCAAAATAGAGAAGAATAAGATATTTTGCAATGTAGCAAAGGTTTTTAAGTTCACCAATAAAGATTCAATCCTAATCTTTCCCTTCCAGTCCTATCTTTCTGTTTGAAGGGTGTAGTCCACAACTATATTCATGCATCACAAGTACTAAACAGCAACATATATGTCTTATATTATAATTGGATAAAATATAGAAAATTGCATTGTGATATATCATAAAACTCCCCTCTACCTTATCGTTTAAAAATACTAGAAAACTTCCCTATGCTTTGGACTGATGTGGAATGTGGACGTAAACCATCATTATGGATGGAATTGTGTAAATATCCATATCCATATAACCCCTATTTTAAAAGCACTTAAGGTTAACTGAGGGGTTCAATCATAATTTTAGAAGATTTTCTTACATTACTGAAGATAAAAGTCAAGTTGGGGGTGTAATTATAATTTCATGAAATTTGTTGCCTACCCCAACCTTTTCCACCCGATTAAACAAACAACAACAGTCCACATTTTCTTTTCTTTTTTCTTTTTCTTTTCCTTCCATCAACCTCTCTTTTTTCCTTCCTCTAATACATCTAACAGCACCGCTACCACTTCCATCGTCATCGCGACCATCATCACCATTTTCATGGTCATCTTCATCACCATTGTACTTCTATACTACACTTTCAAGCATTGGCAGAGCCACATGCAAGCATGCAAGCAAGTGTGGTCAATTGACCCCACTTAACTTTGGAAAAATTAGATTTTAGTATTGGAAAATTTATAAAATTTTAAAGTTGTATCTTATTTGACCCCACTAAATTTTAACGAATTCTCTTTTCTATATACAATGACCACTAAACAGTTGAAAATTCATAATTGTTACCGTCACAAGAATTTTGAATTTATTTTAAGTTATTTATGGAAGTTATTTCAAGAATAAATTCTTCCTAAATTTCCAAAAATAAGGGATGGGCTTCCTTGAGTGGAGTGAAAAACCAAATCTTTCAAACTTCAAAGTTTCTAAAAACTAGAAATTTTCAAGTAGGTGCTAAATTGTTTATCTATAATACGAAATTAAGTTATTATGTTTTTTATTTATAACAAGCTATAGACAAATTTCTTTAAAAAAAATCCATAGAAGATCAAGTTGACAATAATTCACAAAATAGTTTGAAAAAATCACGAGCTTTAGTTCCTTATATTGAAAAGATGTGTTTAACCAAATTGATAATGAATTAATTTTGCAACGTTTTTAAAAGATGAATAATCGTATGATACAACTATAATTTGTATGTAATTTTAGTAATTTTTATTTTTTTACTTTATATTTTAATTTTTGCTTTGTAAAAGTTTTAATGTACTGCCTAAAAAAATAAGTTTTACTTGACCCCACTTACCATGGGTTCTTGGCTCCACCCCTACTTTCAAGTCAAATCTTGGTTTTATCTCGAATTCAAGTATTTTCACACCTTTTCATATTAAATTGATATCGTATTATTGTTTCATGGGTCCTAATGATCATTCTAACATAGTTTTTATAAGATTTAATGGCGATTTAATGAGAGAACGAAAACTAGACCCATTTCGATTTTGGGTCCTTTCACCAATTTTTGGTCATTGTCGGTCAAAATTGCACAGTGGAATCACGATGTATGTAAAAAATGGAGTTTGTGGGATAGATTGTGATTCAGATATTTTACATAGATTGTGATTCATGTTTAAAAGTTTGTGGGATAGATTATGATTTGTGATTATAATTGTGATTCGTATGATTCAGATATTTTACATAGACTGCGATTCTTGGATTGGAATTGTCATGTGAATCACATTTGGGATAGATTGTCATTTCACCAATTGTGATTCATGTAAGATTGTGATTCATGTTTAAAAGTTCGAACATCCTAAGTTGATTGTGATTCACCAATTGTCATGTGTTTGATTGGAGTAAGTGACTGTTGAACAAATCTAAAGGGGTGAGGGAAAAAACTAATTGTCTACTAATTTGAATATTATTTCTGATGATTTGATTATTGGATATTGTTAAGCCGCTACCTGTTGTGGTGCTCTACTATTGATGGCTTGGGATTTGATGAATTTTGAGTGAAATGACTGACATGGATTGGAAGCAAGAATAGAAAGAGACGAAGGAGAGTGTGGGCGGTGGGGACGTAGTGGGCTCCGATTCATGGTGGGATCTCAGTTGGGCTATTATATGAATTAGGATGTTTCGAAGGTTATTTGTGAAATTTTCAAGTTCTAGTATCATTTGATCTCCACAACTTCAACCGGCTTAACAGACAATAGTTATACCCAATGACGGAGTCAAGGGGAACGAGGGGCATGGCCCTCTCTAAGTTTTGAAAATTTTAATTCATATTATATGATCTATGTGCAAAATAAAGTTGGCCCCTCTTAATTTTTTACAATTTAATTTATATTATGAGAGTTTATATATATATATATATATGAATTAGCCACCTTTGAATTAATTTTTTCTTCAAAAAAAATTATTTATTATTTATTGTGCTATTTATTTAACTTTCAAAAAGTAAACATACAATCGATGATTCATAGTAAATTGACCCAATTTGATATATTATAATAAAAAGATCCAATTCATAATTATCAATGGGTTAAAACAAAAATAATTACTTTAATGGCTCATATACAAATATACAACTTAGCCCAATTAATTGGACTCATTCTCACTCTTCTTGTAATAACTGCAACTACAGAATAGGTATTTTCAATTATGAAGATAATCAAGACAAAGTTCCGAAACAAGATGGAAGATAATTGCTTGAATGATTGCCTAATTCTATACAAAGAAAAGAAAGTTGTTGGAAAATTTAGCACTAATTCAATCATAGATAAATTTACTTCTAAAAAAAAACATAAAACTCAATTTATTTTTAATAAAAGAGTTTGAAATTTTAGTGTATGTTGACATAACTTTTATCATTTTTTAATGTAAACTAGTTTTATTTATATTGCATAGTTTTTTTTTTTTTTGTACAGGCGATATATTGGAGCATCTTCTTATAAATATGCAATTTGGGTGGTTTGTGATATTATAAGATATTTAATCAAGGGTTATTTCTTGTCTTAATTCATTATGACTATGGTTCATATTTATGAAATAGACATACCTTTATAATTAAAGTTAATATTTGATATTGTTAGATGTCATATATTTAAATAGATAAAAATTATTTTGAACATTTTACCCCCTCCCCCCGGCGCCACGATAAAAATCTTGGCACCATCACAAGGTATAATTGCTACGGGTTATGTGAAGACAATAGTTTAGGACATCAGTCTAAAATAGCTTCAAAAGTGTACCTCTGTATTTTATGATTGTATTTGGAACATCAGGTCAGCTCTCTCTTCCTAAGCTAGTATCCGCTGAAAAATTCAACAATGTAACGTAGCGAAGCAAATGGTCTTTGTGGGGAAGAGATGTTTTTAGGTCGGTGGATCACGAATCACAAATGCTTTCAACCAAAATAGTGGTTAGCTATTTGTAAAGGTGTAAGAATATGAACCAAGACTGAAAAAGTAAGCGGTTATTTGAATTGCAACTTCTCAAGAGTTTTTAGAAACAAATTAGTGTAACATTTTTTTTAAGATAGGATTTATATATGTGAATTAAAAAAGTAATTGAACAATATATTAAAAAAATTTATTTATAAAAATATTAAATTTTTTTTGGGGATAAGAGCAATCCAAACTGGGCTCAAGTAATTTATTTGGAACACACACCACGTACGTGCACGAAAAGGAAAGAAACACATTCCACACACATATATTCACACATTTATTGCACAAAATAGGGATAACAACCTCAATATAATGCCATCAACAACAAGGATTTGAAGCGCGGTGAGAAACAAAACATGTATAAAAGTGCATTGCAGCTACATACAAAAATTCTATTAGAACTTGCATTGCTGAATTATTTGAACACAATTTGATCTCGATCCTAAGAATTAAGCATATATATCAAATCACAGTGAATAAAGATAATGAGGAAGCCGAGGCTCAACGGCGGCAACAAGTGGGAACTTCCTTGGTGTTGAAAGCCCGAAGATTTCTTCCATGTCCAACTCCTCAGGATTCAGATCTCCTGGCAACTTCCAGTTGTATCCATGTAAAAGATTGGCCAAAGTGGATTGGACAACCTTAAGGCCTAAACTGTACCCCGGGCACATTCTTCTTCCAGAACCAAAAGGCAACAACTCGTAGTCTTGCCCTTTTACATCAATTTCCTTTCCAATGAATCTGGCAGGGCAAAATTCCTGGGGGTTTTTCCACAATTCGGGATCCCTTCCAATTGTCCAAACATTAACGAGAACTCGAGTTCCCTTCTGGATATCATACCCTGCAACATTGCAATCTTCGCGGGCACATCTTGGCACCAGCATTGGTGCCACAAGGTGCATACGCAGTGTTTCTTTAACAATGGCTTCTACATAAGGAAGGTTTGGGATGTCCTTCTCTGTTACCCATCGGTTCTGACCGATAACCCTGTCAAGTTCTTGGATTGCCTTTTCGAATAATTCTGGGTTTTTCAGCAACTCCGAAATGGCCCATTCGACTGTCATCGCTGAGCTCTCTGTTCCACCAACAAGTAGGTCCTGGAATTCATTCATTATTCGAAAACATTTCAGTGCAATTATTAAAGTTTATATATGTGTATATATATATATATATATATATTACAAATAGAACCACTATACCAGAGTGAATGCCTTGACTCCATGCCTCTCCAGCTTCACCTCTAAAGTCTGATCCTCCGCAAGGTCCAGAAGGACGTCCACCATGTCCTTGCTTACACGATTCTGTTTGTCATTCCTCATCCTGGCCGCGTTATGCTCATCCAGGACATGCTCTAGAAACCAGTCGAATTTCTTGCTCAGGGCTTTCAGCCTCTTAATATACCCCTGCAAATCCAAGAAATTCAGTCAAGGTATCGAATCACCAATGTTAAAGACTCCATTCAGCAAAAGGAGCTCATCCATCATCTTCACGAACTCTTCCGGCGTGACGATTGAGTTCTGATCAGACTGGTCCAAGTATCTTTTCCCCAACACCATCCTGCTAATCACATTCAAGGTCATAGTTGTGAGGTGATCTTTCAACAAGACAGGCTTGCCTAATGATTGGAACAGCCCCTGAAGAAGTGAATTCATTTCTTCCACCCGAATATGTTCATAGGACTCGAGTCTTTTTGCGCTGAACAATTCCATGAGGCACATCTTATGCACCTGGCGCCAGTATGGTCCGTAAGGGGCCAAAGAATGTTGGAGTAGTTGTAGCCGGTATACTTTCCGGCGATTGTTTTGGGCCTATCAGCAAAAGTGGCGTCCATGGTCTTGAGGAAAACTTTGGCCATCTCCACGGAGGAGCTGACCACAACGGGGAAGGAGCCAAAACGGAGGTGCATTAGGGGACCATATGTTAGGGATAGTTGATGGATTGAACGATGAGGGAGGGTGCCAATGAGGTTTAAATTTCCAACGATAGGCCAGGGCTTTGGACCTGGTGGGAGGTTGAGTTTTTTCTGATGAAAACGCCTACAAAGGAGCGCGATGACCATCGTTGCAAGCCATGCGACTGCGTAGGCGGCCCAACTGGTGGTGGGGGTGAAAGAAATCTCCATTTCTTTTGGTGTGTGTGTGTGTGTGTTTGGAAGGGTGTTTTAATGAGCATGGAGCCTTGAAGGGGTGCTATATAAAGTTGTGGAACTGGCCGAGTAATTAACTACTACTGCCAAGAACTCATTGTTTACTATTATGAACGGTCAGTCGGCCAATGGTCAATTGAAATCAATGTTTTAAAAGACGATGGCGGACCAGGGGCAGGAACGGTTGCACTTGCAACCGTTTGCAACCGTTCCCGAAGGTTATGCGTATTTTGCACATGGCATAATTTTGTTTAGACATAGTGTAACTTACTTTCCACAATGTGTAATTTTAGAACAAAATTTTGTGGGTCTCACACATGTTATTAAAAACGAGGTACAAAATGAGATTTGTACCGTACAATTTTTTTTTTGCCAAATTTTGGCCGTAAATTTTTAGGGACGGTCCACTTGATGACCGTCCCTGCCCCAAATCCGGCGAAGGCATTGCAAATGGGACGAAAGGCCCAAGCGTAAGCCCCACAAATTTTTATTTTTAAAATATATATAAATATGATATATATTATAAAAAATTCATTTGAAGATATAAATAAATATAATAAAATTAAGAAAATTTATACAAAAAAAGAATTATTATTGTATAACTTCAACTGATAATTTAAGAAACATGCATATTAACATTAGCTGCACCAAAAAGCAAAACAATTAACATTACAAAAAGTTCAATCTTAGAAACAAACTAGTCACAATTCAAAAGTCACCACATTATCAAGCATTTAAATTACAAATACATAAATTCAAGTAGACACAAACTTCAAAGGTTAATTGTTCAACAAACACACTTAAATAGTATCAAAAATAAAATACCAAATTAGCAACCATATTGCTTATAATACATAACAAGGAATAGCACCAATAATTAGAAATAAACTGACAAATAAAATGATACTATTCATCAAAGTCAATATCATCCATGTCATCATCTTTATCTAGTGTATATAAACTAGGTAATTTTCTTCCAATAGTTGATGGTGGTTTTGAAATTTCTATCCTATCACAGGATCCAATCTACAGGTAACAATCTCTTTTTCTTTAACTTTTTTGCCTAACCATATATTATATTACAAAAAAATTCATATTAAATTCATTCCATGTCTCAATATAAAAGATAGTAAATTAGTAATAAAGCTAAATAATAAAAAGTTAAAAACTTAATTGATGAAATTAAATCTTTTTTTAAGACAGTTTGTGGGGTATACGCTTTTAACATCCCACTTCAGAGGCGTGCCCAAGTGCCTGGGCGTACGCCCCACAACACTTTCGCCTTATATGATCGCTTAGCGGTAGTATTGGAACACTTCGCCTCAGGACTCGCCTCGCGAACCTCTTTTGAAATGAACTTATATTCAAGTTAATTTAAACAATTAATCAACATACTAATCTCAATTTTGTTTGCTTGCTCGTTTTTCACATTTTTGCTTTCTGTGTATACAGGAGAGTATTTCCCGTGATCAGCTTGGTTGAATTATTGTGCAGATCCTCAAGTCTGCATCGCATGTTTAAAAGAAATTCCAGTATATAGAACGATATAATATAGGTGTCAAATTTTTTATGGTAGTAGTTCCTTACAAGGAAATACTACCTCTATCATTGTATGGTGTCGAAGTGATTTTGTCCTTGAGGACTTGGAAACCATACCATATCCAATTAGTGGTCGCATCAACAGGCGGTGTCGCGACATGTTTTGAATGAGAGGCTGGACCGTCGGCTGAGATGCTATGCTCTATAGCATTGGGGTCGAGAGTGCCTAAATTGCTCAAGAAAAATGTGGTGCCAAAATCGATCAAGGGGCATTCATTCGGTCCAGATAGCTTGTTTGCCTCGAGAGTCTATAAAGGATCGACACGTAACATAAGTTTTAGTGCAAAAAAGACTGACGGAAGTTGCTAGTAGCTTAACCGAACATGGACAGCCCCTACAGGTCGTCCTGTGGCTCAAATTCATCATCTCGCAACCATACAAATTTGTCCTCTGCAATTGCACGAACAGCTTGTTACCATCTATTTTTATTTCAATAACCGCAACCATCCATCTTACTCTTAGAACAAGCTACACTATGAGAGAAGGAAAATTCAAAAGAACTTGTATAGCCGTTAGGAGGTGAACTGTCAATGCACTACTGAACTTTTTGAATTTTACCAAAAAGAAATTATAGGAGAAGAGAATTCGAAGAGGCTCGTATAGACATTATGAGGTGAACCACCATTACATTATAGAACTGTTTAAATTTTTGAAAGAAGGGAAGCACTGTAGTACTTCTTTGTGGTGCATTAAGTGCGATTTAAACATGGTACTATATCCGGGCAATGTAACGAGAATTCCAAAGAGTACAGCGGTCTATACCAATGGAATGGTAAAGGTGTACGGAGGGATTGAATGTAGATGAGAAACCAAACACGGAAATGCAGGGGGTTTTGTCCTGCCCCGTGTTGGAGATTGATTACCAGATGTCTAAAAAATCCGTACAGGTGAATATGGCAAAGACGGATTAGGGGCAGGAGCGGTCATCAGACCGACCGCTCCTGAACGGTCTTCTCACAAGACCCAAATGTGAGGTGAGAAATATTCCACGTCAGGAAGCCTTCAACAAGCCCCAAAAACGACGTCATTCCAAAAAAAAAATGTTTAGCCAAAACGGGAACATGACGGACCAACGGAAGAGTTTCAATTTTGAAAATTAAGTTGAAAATTTGAATCAGTCGCACAAAACAAAACTGAGGGAAGAGAGGTGGCGTCCTGCTGAAGGTAGCAATTGACAAAAAAGTGGGTGGAGAGAGCTGGGATATGGTGTTGAGTGAATAAGGAAGAAAGCAAACAGAAAAGTGGAGAGCCGCACAAAACAAAACTGAGGGAAGAGAGGAGGCATCCTGCTGAAGGTAGCAATTGACAGAAAAATGGATGGAAAGAGCTGGGGTATGGTGTTGAGTGAATAAGGAAGAAAGCAAACAGTGCAGTGAGAGTGTTGTATGCATTCTGAAGTTGGGTATGAGAGTGTTGTATCCATTTTGAATGCGTGCAAGGCAGGCGGCAAGGTAGAAGGAAACAGAGGAAATTCATCATCTCACGAAGCCAGATTTTGTTGTGCAATTTAATAGCAGAAGCAACTGCGTTCTCCGAATTCGGTGAAACATAAGCGTATTAGCAGATCAAGGTAACGTGACTAAATGCAGTATGTTAAATGAGTAATATATAGTTGGTCTATGCTCATCACGCAATCTTAGTTTGCCCCTCTCCTGACCATGTAGTATGTATAAAATGGAGACGTAGAATTGAATGAGGTGAAGCAGAGGAAAAGACATATATGTGAATAATAAATGGGTGTACCTTGTGTTATAAGTAAATTACATGATGTAAGAAATATATTACAATGAATAGAAAGTGCTTGTTTGGCCCTCAAAATGTAGAAATAGTAGAAAATGCGGAGTTGGCTTAGGCAGTTGTCATTAACGAATGACATAAGGTCCAGTGAGCTAAAGAATCTAGAACCGAAATATAATCACCAGTGTGGATATACATACAGTTAAAATAGACTTACATCGTGTGACCAATATATTACAGTCCGTATAACTTAGTGTACATGGAGTTGTATTTGTACATAGATAATGCCGTTCTCTTAAAGTAAAAGTAAGGTGATGTGAATCATTAATCATATTGATAAGCGTAATAATAGGATTTGGTATACGAGTAATGTGTGATTCATAACACATTATGAATGGTAATATACATTTATGTTGTCGTTTATGTACATACTATTTATGAAGTGTTGCAAATTAGGGTGTTTAATGCATAATTGGCAGGAGCAGAAGTAATAGATTGCAGCAAATTGACAGAAGATGGGACCCCCTGAGTTAGGAATGGAGTTCAACAGTGAAGATAATGCGTACAAGTTTTACAACAAATATGCCTTTAAAATGGATTTTAGTGTACGCAAAATCTATCTGAATAAAGACAAAGAGGCGTGACCACGTCTAGGAGATATAGTTGCTGCAAGGAAGGTGTGAAGTGCAAGTACGAAGGTGATGTGATGCCAAAGAGGACACGGGAGCCGACGACAACAAGGTGTAGAGCTAAAATAGTTATCGTGTTGCTTAGAGGGACAATGAAGTACCGTGTGCATGACCTTGTCTTAGAGCATAACCATGAGTTACATATTGCTCAATGTTCGCACATGATGCCATCACAAAGAAAAGTGAGTGAGACTTAAGGATTCCAAATTGAAATAAGCGAGGATGCTGGATTTTCATTGAAACAGAGCCGTGAGCTTATGAGAAAGGAGGCAGGTGGAATAGGATAAGATTCAATTTGTAAATGAAATGGGAGAGGCAGTAGTTGCAAGAGGCATTAAAAAACGTGCCGGTGGGAAGAGAAGTAAAGTGATGCGAAGTTGGGCCAATAAATTTGACGGATTAAAAAGAAAATCTAGATTGTCAAAGGCTACATAGACTACGGTAAGGATTCAATAACTATGATGGTAAACATTTATGCTACAACAATGTTATCATTGTACGGTTAACTAATGAATAGGTACCATTCACGATAAAATAACATTATTGTCGTGTCAATAATACAGGTCTTAAAATCGGAGCCGACATCGGTTTCATTTGATGAACACATGTTTATGGGATGCCGTTCATCAACTGACTCAGTTTCGGTTAGTATAAAATGGGCATGGTTTTAACTTTTATTTGGATATTTCTAACAACACAATTAGTTATGATGATGTTACATTGTGTGATGATTTTGTTACGACTGACATCCCTCCTGATATACCTTTTTTGTCTGTCTTATACAATTATTTGGCTCATACAAAACTCGTAGATGCATTCAATGAGCCAGTCAGTGAATAGCCCTCCAAAAGCTGTTGCTCCCGAAATCGAGGAACGTCAAACGGTATGCATACATTTAGTAGATAAAATAAAGTCCCTTTTTTGGTATCGTAGAGCTACTTTTTCTTTAATTGTAATGGTGGGCACCGGAACGCTGTCAAAGCATGCATATTTTGTAGTTAACATGTAATACTTTAATGACATATTATTTTGTATTATTTGAAAATCCACCGATTAGCTAATCAGGGGTCTCGTGGAAGTGTCCCTACAGAATGGATGCATCCCAAATTTTATATATTTTTCAAGTATAACTCCGTCAGAGATATCTTAATGGTCTGAAATATGGTTTTTGTTATAATGTCTAGTCCAATTTAACTTTGTAACTGAGCAATATAGGCATTGCTACTGAGTTGTTGATAGTTGAATAGTTATATTGTACAATGTAGGCGGAGCGTGTGGCAATTTCAACACACTGCGATAATGATACATATCATATATTTTCACCATCACCCCAGGTGACAAGTTTTTATCATTACATCACATATTTATGTAGTCTTATTAATTGGATACTTCGACAGCATATATCATTAACCGTATGTTCCACAAACTTTATGAACTGATTTGCCATCGTTACGCATTTCAGAAAAGAAATAACACCCAAGGATTGAGACTAACTGTTGACGTCAACTCTCCTCAATGTGCAGGTTGATGAATGATGTGTACCTACAATTTTTATGAATACAAACCAATTGGTTGTTCCAAACAATTGAGTTCCGAATATCCGTCCCCAAAGTTCACCTCATTTACTGATGTTCGTACTTGTCCCGAGATGATATTGCTCAGTTTCGATCGATTCCATATTGTGAGCTTGTTTTAATCTACAATCTCTCAATGAATTAGTGCTTGCACCAGATATTAGGTGTCTAGCACCAGATTTGCGGTGTCTAGCACCAGATTTGCGGTGTCTAGCACCAGATTTTTTAGACATTAGGTGTCTAGCACCAGATTTGCGGTAGTTTTGGACGAACATTTACTAAATACAACCATGTCGTCCCTACCAGGGAATGCCGTATATGTACGTTACAAGAAGTTAATAAGCTGTTACAACTTATTGATGTGCTTGTACATACAGGCACTTCAATAGGTATTACTCCTTTACTATGGAAATGAAGTTACAATTGGCGGCTCGGTTTGGTTCCACACGACCACATAATAAGTAACAGTTTCACAGAAGAACATGATATTTCGTTGGAACAACTAATTTGAAAATGGGTAACTAATATTTAAAATGCAACAAATAGTTATAACGACATGTACAGATTGAGTTACAATTAGTTAGGTGTATGTTACAATTCATTACAACTAATGAATTTGCAATCGGCAGCTTTTTGTCTTCTCTAGTTAAAACTAGTGATATTACAACTAGATATTCCTCAATGTTACAACCTCAGGTTACTACAACTAGTTAATATCTGATGAATCTTTCCTCTTCTTTTGTTTGTGCTATTGCCCTTGGCACAAACAATAATTCCTCCCTCCGATACATTAAATTTCTTAGACACTTTATTAAGTGTCTATTAAGAATATAGAGATGATCGTTTCGAACCCCAAAATATTTGATGCAGCAAGACCTTCTCGAATATCTCATTAAAATAGCGAGATCTTCCTGAACATCAAGCAAACCTGAGGAAATTATTTGGCTCCCAAGAACTTCTTTTAAAACTGAACACTGTATTGATAAGATTGTAATCCTTGTTGTAGGGAGGTTGAAGATAAAAAAAAATGAATCTAGTACACGGGTCCATTGCCACTTTAATATGAAGAGAAATTGGAAGTGTGAAGTTAAATAATAATGTAGGCAAAAATGAAAGGGGGACGAACAAACTGGAGTCTGTGTAAGGGATATACAACTGCAACCTCAGCCTTTTATAGTCCGCCATACCCTCTAATATGGTAAAATATCAGACCCTAACGCACATGAGGCCAACTAGTACATCACGGGAGTGGAAGCTGTAGACTCACATGCAGCACCTGAACCATGTCGAATAAGCTTTCTTATGTACAAAGCGTGAAATTTGTAGTATCGAGAGTCTTGATATGTGTTACGAGCTGTTGCTAATTAGTTACAGGCTTTAGCACAATTTTTGGCAGCTTTTATCCTGAAAGGACCTGTACACCAACATTGGGGGTCACGTGCATACAGAGTTACAGATTATTGACGATAAGTTTTACTGTCTGCATACACAGTAACACTCTAAATACACTGTTTGCACTTTACCTTCTTCTATTTGTTGGGTGGCCCAACATTTTGCATTGTAACACTCTATGCCCTTGGTCAATTTATGATCCAACCTTTCAACACTCTGTCCGGCGTTTGGAACGTCCTTTTCATCCACAGGCATGTAGTAATTTGCAATGAGAATTGTCTCAAACACTTAATTAATTTTCATTGTTATAAATAAGAACGAACAAAGCTGTAAGTAAGAATGCACGAATTGTGACTAGATATGCACTTTGGTGTTGACCATCATAGTGAGTTGTTTGAGTTCCACTATAATATATGAAGTTCGTGTATTAAGGTAACCATACAATCTCGTTTAGCTCAATAAACATAATAGTGGCAGGCTTACTGATGTTAATAACATAGAACAATTGAGTAGTGCAAGTGAATTCAGATGTAAGTAACACACTTAATAGTTCCCAATAACTTGGGCCAAAAACAATTTTATGTCTTCATTCAACAGTACACGCAAAAGTCACAGACTGTGCGAATGAGCTTACATCTACAACTACCTACCAGCGAAGTCCGCTTCATATGTCTTCCAGTCTAGCTAACGTGGGGTCAGCGAAAAACTGCTATTATTAGCAGCAGCAGGGCGATTGAAACCGAAATCGTCAAGAAGGTTTTCATTTGTTGAATGTCACTCCAGATACATTGTACACTCTTTCTTTTCACGTGGATTCTTCTTTGTCCTTTTCCATGCCATCTTGCCACTGCTCAAGCAAATTGTAAAAGTTATTTACTTTGTTCAACACATATCAGTTTAGCTAAGGCTTTATATACTCTTATCTATGCAAATTAAAACAAAGTGAGACCAATTCAACAACTCGTAATTGCAATCAATCAAACAATCACGTCTCACTATCTTGCCAACATACTGGTGCAACATAAAAGCATTGACAAACTTACATATTCAAGGATTTTGATGGCGTTTCAAGTTCGCTACTACCTAAATTTTCACTTTTTTCTTTTCTAGCTGCTTTCTTAGTCAAACTTCTCAATTTCCTTCATGCCATCTACACCAACTTTTTGATAAACAATTACATTTCAATTACATAAGATTTTCTCCCAATATTTCAAAATCAAGATAGTAGTTCTAAAAATGATATAGCAGATTCAATTATGAATAAGACATTTTGAATAACAAGTACATTCAACCTAACATATAGACATTAGAACCAAGACTCATGCCAATCAATTCTCATACTGTAGGCTTCAATTACTGGATTGCTACAGTTAGTTGGGGTTTCAACTTATGAACAAGAGTAAACAATTACTAATGTTTATTAATGTCTGCATTAATTAGCTTACGAAAATATACACGATCTATGAGGTATAATCAATGAGATATTAGTTACTTGACTGTGCATATTTATAAAAAAATAGATTGGAAATAGCACAACAAAAAATAGTTATGTGAGTTGGAATGTATTCTAGAACTTTGGTATAGTTGATATTTACATTTTTCTATGGAGATATAGGAATGTGGTTGTTTTCATGTTGATAAGGTTTTCTCCTGACATTCCCAAATCAAGATAAAGTAATGATATAATATATTCAATTATCTGCAAGACATTTGAACAACAAGTATATTCAGCCTAACATATAGGCATTAGAACCAAGATTCATGCCAATCAACTTTCATACTGTAGGCTTCAATTACTGATCTGCTACAATTAATTGGGGTTTCAACTTATAAACAAGAGTAAACTTATGTCTGCATTTCTTTCCTCACAAGGGTTCAATTATCAATTTCTAGGACTTGATTTAATATTATTATGCTAGTTGATTGTGCATTTACAACCATGTCAAAGTATTTTTTTCACTGTCACTGTTCTATCACAGAATGTAATAGTTATCTAACAAGATGTATATGCACACTAATTAAAATAACTGGTAACCATTTTCCACACTAAGAAAGGCAATCTGAACAAGATGTCTTACCTTCAATTTTTTTCTTTTTTTCCCTGACTTCTTCCCACTGCATGTTGCGCGTAATTATCATCAATCTCACATGTTGAGTTCTATAGATATTGCGAGAGACAAACACTAGCCATTTACGTATTAAGTGATTTAGATGGAACCTCAGGTTGCCTGCCATCAAGCTTTCCTGTTGCTTCATCTCTGCCACCTTTCTTACCTGAAGTTCTCAATCTTTTTTCTGCCATTTAAACTGGAGTTTTACACAGACAATTGCACTTCAATTCCATTATGCTTTCTCCGCTTATTCTTAATGCATAACAAAGTACTAACATATCTAATATATCACTTTCAAATCTTAGTAACAATAGTTATGAAAACTTGTAACCTATTTTCCACACTCTGTTTGCCAAAATTAACAGTAGGTTAATTATTCTGTTTGGCCAATTCCACTTACAATCTACTCTCACTTATTTATCAAGTTTGATAGGATTGACTTCTTCTTCTATTTCTTGTCCTATGCTACAAATATGAGTTAATGTAATAACCCGGAGGT
The DNA here is from genome assembly GCF_036785885.1 of Coffea arabica. Lineage (NCBI taxonomy): Eukaryota > Viridiplantae > Streptophyta > Magnoliopsida > Gentianales > Rubiaceae > Coffea > Coffea arabica. Next base: position 37,361,379 of record NC_092313.1, read on the forward strand.
ACCAATTTCACAGTTACGTTGATGAAATTTTACAGAGTAGTTCTTACACTGTAATTGCTAATTCATTGCGTGTTACAGTTATCCAACTTCATGTCCAAGCACACTAGCAAAGTAAAACTTATAATCTTTTTTCCACATTGAGTATGCTAAGCTAAAAACTATGTTATTCATTATGCCTATCCTGTTCAAATTGTCATCTACTGCCTTATCTATCAAGTTTCAAACAATCAATTTCTTCTTCTATTTATCCTATGATTATGGAAATACGAGTTAACTAACAAACAATAAGTAGCAATTTCACATTATGTTCACGCAATATTACATATAAGTTTTGCTACTGTAACTACTGACTCACTGCATGTAACAGTTATTCAACATGGCGTCCAACCCCACTAACTAAAAAATCTTGTAATTTTTTTCTCTGCAATGCGTCTACCAATCTAAGCGTTATGTTATATTACTCTGCATAACAATTTTACTCCACGTCATTATATATTCATATGAAATGTCTCTTATACAACATGTTGTAAGAGGCATTCTTAAGGGAACTATCTTTGTAGCACTTTTTTTTCGTTTTGTATGTCGCCATGAATAGTATGTACAAACCACACATAACATATAATCTGCACACAGGCGCTGCTAACCAACAAAATCTATAAGAAATTCATAGAAACAACCAGTACCCCTGTTATATAATGACTACACTATTGCTACTAATGTGAGAGTTATGACCCCTATTTATCCCATCCTAACAACTCCCTCTATTAATTGGTTTGGAAGTTCTCCTTTTCTTTTTGGCAAACACTTGGTGTTCAAAATTTCTCTCTACTTTACTCTCCCATATGGCCATGAACAGATCTAATTTCTAACATCTATAGAGTTTCGACAACCATGAGATAAAATCATGTGATGCTATTCACCAAACAATGGCAATTATGTCATTAGTTTGCAATATTGTTACCTGTAGGGTTTATGTAGATGCGATTGGGTGTCACTGCTTTGGACTCCATCATCTTTAGCTTCATTGTTCAGTCCTGACCTTCCCCAACCCTTTATAGATATGAGGCCTCCAAGACTTTCTCCTTCAATAGGTAGTTCTTCCTTTTCCTAAGAGTGTTTTGACTGCTCTTCTTCTGCCCTTTGTCTGTAACTTTCCTATTCATTGATTGTATTTTGCCTTAGTTCTAAAGTTGTAGATGAATATTGACAACCTTTTGGAGGGAGACTAAAAAAAGTTTTTCGTACCAAGAATTGAAATGAAGTCATAGCGAGTCAATTAGGCGGGATTTTGTGGAAGGGAGTTTCAATGGTTGGTAATGGAGGCGTTAAGCTCAGACATAGTTTTTAGAAATTTTTTCCTTGCTCATTAATCAAAACGACTCTGTTTTGAGCTTTGTCAACGTGGATTGATGATGGCCACTTCTTCAGTTTTGTGAGGGAACCGTTGATGACCATCCCTGCCCCGTATCCGGCAAAGACCCAGGTTATTAAGAGAAATTAAAAGAGGAAGTTGATCCTGAGTGAAATGTGGGGACCACATTGGAAGCCCATTGACATGATTGAAAGTGAAAATTTTGTCAGTACTTTTTTTTTAATACATAAAGTATTCTAACTTTGCTAGATTAATCTCCCTTCGCCTATGCACCCCGCCTCCCAAAGATATATAAGCGGTAGAAAGGTGACTTGAATACATAACCTCGGGACCTAATTAGGTTGCCTAAAAATCATCCGAGCCAACCCCAAGGGATAAGCGGTCTAGGCTTCTGCCAAGTCCACATAGCTTAGCTCTTCGCTTGGAATAGCTCAGTACTTGGTTGTTGATTATGCTAGTAGTAGGTTTTTTTTTTTTTACAATCGTAGGTTGTTACTTCTTATGAATAGGGTGGATAGGGAAATTGCCCGAGCTGAGAAGCTCGACTGGTTTCCGCTTGGGATCCTTATTCTAAGGTCTTGAGTTCGAATCCCAGTAGTTACCGTCTTGAGCATTGGTCGGGTTCACTTTGCCCAGGCACTATGGAATTAGTCGGGTGTAGACCCAAATACCTACAGTGTCGAAAAAAAAGGGTTGATAGGGAAATTAATGATAACGATTAATGTCTTAAACTAATTATACCAACCGTGGTAGGAGGAAAAAAATAATGAACGTAATTAAGTAGGACATGTGAATTATAGTGAAGAATAGGTACAAGGTAATAAACAGAAGGGGACGGGGGAAGTTTAAGAGCCAGGGAAAGTTTAATTGAGGAAAATACTAAGGTGGAAGATGCATTCAGCAAAAGCACATAGGAAGGAACATTGTTAGGGAAAAAATAAATAACTAGATTTTATATATGAGAAAATCTTATATATGCGGATAATATATATACTATTACCATTTGATCCATGATACATGTGCAAAAGTTTGATTTCAAATTTACATTTTTCATAACTATCATTCATCCAAAATTAACAGTGCATATGTTGTCAGTGTAGGAAAAACTAATTCTTTATATATACATGCATACATTCATATATATATATATATGTGTGTGTGTGTGTGTGTTAATAACTGGATTATATGGTTACTAGTACGTTTAAATATGTCTCAGAAGTTGATAAAGTGTTGAAGTAATAAGTAGAAGTGAATGTGTTAAACAATTAAATGTAGAGAATTTTGAGGAACTAATTAAGGAGACTAGAATAGGAGTAATTAGAGGCACACTTAACTGGATTGCAGAACTTGTAATTAGAGAAAAACGCAAAAATTGAAATAAACTATGAAGTGGCTAATACTGATCCCAAATGTGTGCACTAGTAGGTGCTCGGCATGGTTAGTGTCAACATTGTTTATATTTAAAAAAATCATTAATACTGAAATAAACTACGAAATGGCTAGTATTAGTACTGAATGTGTGTACTCGTAACCAATCGTAATGGTAAATGTTCATGATGTGTGTATTTAAAAAATAAATCACAAATATTGAAATTAACTATGAAGTGGCTAATACTGATCTTGAATGTGTGTACTCGTAGTTGGTCGTGTTGTACATGTTAACAATGTTTCCACTTTTGAGATTAATTGCTTGTTACAGTGGTGAGATGTATGATAACGAAAAAGGAGGGAAGGAAAAAAAAGTGCAAATGGTTAATGGTTGTATAATATTAACTGGTTAATACTATTTAAGTTTCAACGAGTTTATTTGTTAAGTAAAATTACTCTTTGCATCCGAAAGATAACATGATCAAAGAGTTATCTGCCAACTAGATAAGAGAACCCTGAAGTTCTCCATTTAACGGCAAGTGTCAATGTGTTATTGGAGGAAACAGTTTAGTTTTTCAATTTTGGGGTTTAAGGAGTGAGAAATGTCTATTTGAGACTTAGTATCCAAATTCAAAGGCTTAATAGTTCCTTACTATTCTGGGCTAATTGGTGACAATGATTTAATTATTTCGTTTGTTTCTTTTGTTTGCTTTTTAATTGGTGGGAAAGGTCAATTGAGTCCTTTTATAAAAATTAGCTCTTTAAATAGTTGCTAACTATTTAGGATTATTTTTGTATGCTTGAAATTATTTGCTTCATAATTTTCTGGTCAAATGCAAATAGTTGTAGATTATTTTGGGCTCCTTTTATTACATGGGGTTTTTTTTTTTTTTGGATTAATTAAGATAACGGAGCCAGTCAGATTAGTGTAAGTCATGTTAGGCCTGTTAGTTAGTGAAACATCCAAATTAACAAGAGGTTAGTCTAACACCTAGCCCTAATGAGATTCTTTCTTAATCATCATTTTTATTCGTTGTTTAGGTTTCAGAAGGTGAACTTCCTTCCCCTTTCTTCTAGTGAGATAGATGCCTATGAACATGCAAAATCTTCACTTTTCTATCAATTCCTCCGACAACTAATTGTACTTTCTTTTGATTGCAACCCAAAAAATCCTCCATGTGCATGTGAAGTTTTCTTTTGCCCTCAAAATCAGTTTAGTGAAATTTTATTTTCCCCCAAAATCAGCTCAGTTTAGGGATGAATGCTGTACCGATTTATCAATCATTTTTGCACTGGATTTGAATTTGGCCTCTTTTCTTGCTATTCGATTTGAAGTTTTGTTTACTTTTGGAAAAAAATTTTTAATCATGTATGGTACGGCTTTCAAACCTACTACTTAGACAAAAGCGACATAGCAACCCATTCATATACCAGTAATAATTATCGGAGAAGCGCGACCCTCAAATTAGGGGATCTCCCTCCCTAGACCAACTGTAGGACATGGTAAAGCCACTTGATCAGTCTTGGAAAAGAGGGAAGGCAGGAGGTTGAAAATTCACTCAGACCATGCTGGCAAATCTGTGATCCTGATGACGTTGAGCTTCCCATTCAATCCAAAGTCAATTTTAGCTTCTCACAGCCTCCTCCACGTGAGGTATATTCTTCATTTAGTTAACCCACAACCCCGGTTTTATCCTAATAGCCATTATTACTAGTAGTAGCAGTAGTAATTTTCTTTCCTCCTTTTTCCCTGTGAGGACTTTTAATTAATTGTTGAGAATTTCAAGTTTTGGGCTTATTCACTCCATCAAAGCTGATTGAATTCAGATTAAATAAGATTAAACACAATTCAAGCTTGTTACTAAAATTTAAATTTAAATTGAAAATACAAAAACAAGCTTGAAATTCTATTTTACTATTTTTTCTTCCTCGTCTTTGTTTCCTGTCCTTGTTATTGTTTAGTAATTTGAAGAATGATTCCATTTATCTTCTCTATGGAGATAGTTTGGAGAAAATACTAAGTAGAAGCATCCATGACTTTGTTTCCTATATTTTTGTCCCTTTCCATTTGTTGTAAGATATATTTATTTTTTGCTAACATGGATGGTGAATGTATGGGTTAGAGTTGTGTTATCATTTTACTTATTAGACAACAATAGTATTTTTGTAGTTTTTCTTAATTTTATCAATTTTTTTGTGTGTCTCTATATATATCTATATATATATATAGACACATGTGTATGAATATTGTAATTTTGAAATATTATTGCATATTTTATACTTTTATATGTTTTTTAAAAAAATCAAATTTTGTGGGGTTATGCCCATGGTTCGAAGTCGCGGTCGCGGCTCGAAACGTTTCACATCGGTCTGAGTATATCGGGTGCGGTCTCGGTGAGACACAAATTTTTTAGCTTTTAATATTCTAAAAATTGTTAATAATATAAAAAAAGTATGCTAAACAAAAATAATAAAAAATAGCAAAAGAAAATTTGTAAAATGTACTATTTTTATACATATTAAACACAATAAGTACTTTTAATCATTTAATACAATGGCATCTAAAACGAAATATATGACATCTAAAAATCTCAAATATTAACTTTAATTATAAAGGTACGTTTATTTTATAAATATGCAGCATAGTAATAATGAAAATTAAGATAAGAAATAACCTTTGATTAAATAATTTATAACATCACCAACCACCCAAGTTGCACATTATGAGAAGATGTTCCACTATGTCATTTATGCAATATATATATATAATATAAATATAAGTATTTTCAATTTGAAAAAAGGATAAATGTTATATTAACATACCTTGAAATATCAGCCTCTTTTCTTAAAACTAAAAAGAGTTTTACGCTCTTTCATAGAACTAAATTCATCTATGATTGAATAAGTGCTAAATTTTCTAGTAACTTCCTTTTCTATGTACATAGTTAGGCAATCATTCAAGAAATTATCTTTCATCTTATATCGCAGTTTTGTCTTGATTATCTTCATAATTGGCAATGCCCCTTTGTTGTTGTAGCTGATACAAGAAGAAGATTGAGAACAAATCTAATCAATAGGGCTAAGTTGTACATTTGTGTATGGGCCAATAGAGTAATTATTTTTGTTTTAGTCCATCGATAATTATGAATTGGGTCTTTTATTAAAATATATCAAATTGGATCAATTTATTATAGATCATCAAATTATATGTTTAATTTTTTGAAAGTTAAATAATTAGCACAATAAAAAATAAACAACTTTTTTTAAGAAAAAAATAAGGGCAAATTCCACTTTACCCCCCTGTGGTTTAGCCTTATTTTACATAACCCCCTTACGGTTTCAAAAGCTATACATAACCCCCTTATGGTTTGAATTAAAGTATCAAAGTGACGGGAATGATCATTCGTAATGGTGTCACCTAAAATGTCATAATTACCCTTATATAATGTTGAAAATTATGTATTAACCAATGGAGGTTATGTGTATATTTTGAAAATCATAAGGGGGTTATATGGTAAAGTATTAAACCATAAGGGGGTTATATGGTAAAGTATAAAATCATACGGGGTTAATGTGTCATGTATTTATAAGGGTAATTTTGACATTTTTAGAAGTTTCGTTACGAGTGACTATTTCCGTCACTTTGACACTTTAATCCAAACCATGAGGGGGTTATGTATAGCTTTTGAAATCATAAGGGGGTTATGTAAAAAAAGGATAAACCACAGGGGGTAAAATGTAATTTTCCCAAAAAATAATTCAAAGGTGACTAATTCATAAACTTTCATTATATAAATTAAAATTGTGAAAAATTAGGGAGAGCTAACTTTATTTATACATATATTCACATACTATGAATTAAAATTTTCATAACTTAGGAGGGTCATGGCCCCCCTCACTCCCTCAGCCCCCTTGGCTCCATCAGTTTGTTGGTGGGGAGTGGGGAGGACTGGGGTGGGGCAGTGTTGATGAAACAATGCATGAAAAGCAAAAGTAATAAAAAAAAAATATACGCTTACTTAGAAGAGAAAAAGTATACATAAGTCATTTCCTTGTAGAAAGTCCAAGGAAAACAGTAGCAGCAGATGCAACTTGAACTATAAGATCTGCAATATCAACATCATGTCCACGTTCAATCAGACCCCAGCTGTCTTCCTTCAGAAACACCATAAATCAACAACTTGAGGTACTATGAATATTTGGAAGGGATGCAAGAGGATAAAACAAAACAACACAAACTAGAACCTGTAAATCTTTTTCTAGTCTAATAATCTCAATGGCTTTATCAATATTCAGTCTACCACGAAAGATTCCAATGACAATAACTAATGATTGAGCACCAGCAGCAATTGCATCAATTGCAGCCAGTTCACAAGCATTTGTCTTTTTGAGCAGGCCTTCAATGGCAGTTGCCAGACCTTTTTCCTGCTTACCACCAAAGAAACTGGAATATGCAACAGGTTTACACCCAAACTTTGATTCCAACCATTTAAGCCACGGGTCTTCTCAACTTGACGTTCTACAAATTTTGTGGACAATTAAAAAACTCAATAGTTTTCACTACCCAAAGGAAGATATCGCATCAGAACTAAATGCATGAAATGAAAACATTTCGTATTTGTCCAAAGAAAGGAAGAATATATAGGGCATTTACTTGATTCAAGCAACAAGGATTCATCCTCATGTTCATAGTCTAAAGGTTTTTTTTCTATAGCCACGGGTTTTCCTTTTTTTTTTTTGCTAAATTTTTTTGTTGGATTCGAGTTGACTCGGAATGACTCGGAGTGACTCAGCTGTTTCAACCTTTCACGGTGACATTTCGGCCGATTTCTCAACGAGTCAAGTATCTCGAAATTGTATAATTCCAGTATCATATCGGGAGGGCGCAAGACGATGACAACTCAGCCGAGTCTGAGAGTCTTTGAACCATGAATAATGCCCCATGTCTTAGGGCTTTCACCCGCTTGGGGGAACATGGATCGCTCTGTCTAACGAAAGGCCCACGCGTTTAAACCATTGCTCAGAAGCACCACAATGCCTGAGGTAGTTATATAGCACCACACTGCTGAAGATGCAGTGTAAAATTCCTGGAATTTGCTACTTTTACCAGCTCTCCTTGATTGAGTTGTTGATTCGTCTGAATGTTTTTTGTTTTATTGTCATTTGCAATGTATTCTTTTTATGGAACCTGGAAGATGATATGTGAGTTTTTGAGGTGAAGTTGCAGCATTTAAAATTGAAATATTAGGGAAAGCCCTCTTCCCGACTGACATGCAAATAACATGCATTGTCTTGTGTCCTTGCAGTGTACTTATTAACAATTTTGTATTGATTACAGTTCAGGTCCTACTAGAGGTAGATAGGAATAGAAAAAAGACCCCTCTACCAAAATCAATTGCCGGACCTGGAATTCCACTTCCTCCTGAACGGGATACCCTTATCAGTCCCAACTACCAATTTGCTATTACAAAGAAACAAAGCAAGGAAGCAGTTGAGGAAACAGAGGATGATAAAGAGGCTGCTGATCCTAACCTAAACCCTTCTCAAGAGCAAAGAATAGATGTTTCACAAGGCGCTGCTCAGCGTGTATCTTTTCCAATTGGACCCAAACGATCAAATTGAGCATTTTAATCTCAATGGCAGTTGCCAAAAATCATATAGTGGTCAATTGTATGTTTGGGCTTATATATAGTTCTTCTCGCTTCAAAGTTCCCAGGAAGATTGACATTTGTTATCTCCATTTTTAGACTCCTTTCTCGTAAGTTAGGCTTCAGTGGTTGGTGGTTTAACCTGTGGCTTTTACGACCGTTGGTGATGCAATCCGGGGCAGTGTTGACTGGTAAAATTCGTCTCTGAAAATGTTCTCATACTGGGAAAAGACAAACTGGAGAATTGTATGTATCCTGGATGCACGATTGTTTGTGTTCGTCGAATGATCCTTCTTTTAATGTTACTAACACTGCAGTAAATTTTCTCACATCCAGTGGAAAGTTATAACTTTTTTTTTCAAAAAACTTTTCTAGAATTTGTGTTCTTAATCGTCGGCAATGCTTTGGGCTGGTTCGTGTATCCTGCTCTAGGTTCAATTAGAACTATATTTGACTAGAAATGATGATTTCTGCGGTGGTTCAATAGTTTAAGTAGGAATAAGTCACCTGGTAAAACAAAAAAGTTCTACGTTAATTCAAGCCACGATACAAGCAGAAACCAGTGAGAAGGTACTTCACGTTCTCACAACCTCGCCAGTACAAGTTTCGGCCTCAAGTAGCAACAAGAGCTACCTCATGCCTCAAACCTTAGATCCACATTCCATTGTAAATATACGGCTGCCTCCCCTTAGGGCAGAAAACCTAACTCTAGTAATTTCTCACCTAGATCATCAGGCGAGAACAAATAACTGTTTGATGCTCATTTTCCTTTTACTTCATGTGCCCTGCAAAATTTTCGTCAGGCGACAATACCCCCGAGCCCAAAAAATGATAGAGAATTCTTGCAAGGTAAAGTTGCGATAGATAATCTTACCTTATTTGTCTACAATACATATGAACGTTCGCATCACATTGTTATTAGTTTTGGTTAGTGGTGAACAAGTCGTGCAGACTAAAAAATCTGTAAGGCAACATGATTAACAACTTGGTGCTAGTATCTGAACACAAAACAAGAGGTCCTATCAATTCAGTTAGCCATTTATCTGAAGCTGTTCTGTTCATATATATATATATATATATATATATAGACACACACACACACACACACACAAAAGAATGAGTAATTTGTCAATGGTACCCTATTACTACGCATAAAGTATCAGAACGGGTCAGCTGCTCGAGCCAATCTTTGAACTACGAGAAGTTGGTATAGTGAGTCCTCTGTCGTACATGCGCTAAATCTCCTCCCTGTACTCCATCAATGATTTATCTGGTATTGCTAGAGTTAATTCCACAACATCTCCCATTTTTAGCTTGCACATGGGGTCGCTTATAGTTGCATGTTTCAGTCGGGGCCTAAGCTCCTCCTTCAGTAGAAATCCATAGTGAGTCTAATCTAGAGCTCCCCAATCTGCACTTTCAACCATGGCCCTTGGTGGTCGAGTTCGTTGGAATTCCTGTACCGACATCTGCAACACCGAAAACCAGACTAGTTATGACAATTTGTATCATCATATGAGTAGGACTAAAATTTCAAAACCAAATAGAGGACCGAAGGGCAAAAGATTTGAATAAACTCTTGGTCCCAAAAATGCCATCAGAACACCAGAAATTAGCCAACTAAATCTTTTGCTTCTGAATTAATTCTTTTGCAATCATTGACAACTAAAGTAGATGTACAAACTACTAGAAGCATCAATAAAAGTTGGATCTAGGCCATCTGCACTTCTAACGGCTAAGTTCAGCCCATCTGATCTCGATCTCGAGTAGGTCTTGATTTAAATTTTTAACAATCCAAATTTCATGATTTTTCTTTAGTTTTCAGCCTGAGAAGCAAGAGACAAATTTTGCAAATATTGAAACTATAATCTTTTTCCTTTTTTGGGAGAATCGTAGTTTTGATCCCCAATATTTGATGAGAACGTCAAATTGATCCCCAATATTTCAGCCAAGACAAATCTAGTCTCTGAAGTTTGTAATTTTAGGTAGATTTAGGATAATTAATAGGAATAGAACCATGATGAATGGTTAATATCAAATTGCTGGTAGTCAACAATTTTGACTTTGTACTTTTGGTCCCCAGTATTTTCATTTTAAATCATTATATTTTTTTAATTTTTAAATAGTGACATTATGAGTTTTAGAATGAATTGAGATACAAATTAGAATGAAATAGTATTAAATGACTAATAAGAAATCTAATTAAACTTCTTTTTCTTCTTTTCTTATTTTTATTTCATTTACTCATGCTAATAATATGTCATATGTTTCTTTTCTTTTGCATAGTTAGTCTCAAATTTGGTATAATATATGTATGTTATTGCGTCACACCATTAATGAGAACACTGTACATGCACAACATGATCTGGTGAAGTTAAACTATCAAAGAAATAAGTATATACGGGCATGACTTTATTTTCATAATTTATAGGAGGAAATTTGTATGTTTTATGAACACATGGGCAATTTGCTACTGAAGAAACATTACAAGGGGCATTGATCACTTGTCATGAGTGTCAAAAATTAATTACTAGAAGTCCAAAACCTGTAGTAGTCAATGTTTTTAAAACCGGACCGTTAATTGAACCGGTGAAGTGAAAGGGTCGAGGTTCAATCGGTCGGACCGGTTCAACCTCGGTTCAATAAATTTTTTAAAAAATAATTTATATAAATATATATATGCACAAAATAAGACATGTAATGGATAATTTAATACTTTATATGATGAAAAGTTTACTATTTTCGAATAACTTGGATTTTTAAAAATAATTTTTTTAAATTATAAGTTAAAAACAAATAAATTTTATCTCAATTTCAATTATATCTACCAAAAAAATCTTAAATCCAATCAAAAAATATCACAATATTTGAAATTATACAAAATTCACGTCTAGACATTGTGAACTTAAATTTTAATTTACGTTTTGAAATTTAGATATTGCAATTTAAAAAAGGAAGTTTGGAGTTTGAAGGAAATCAAGAGAATAGAAAATAGAAATGCAAATTTGATGAGAAACAAAAAATGAGATAAAAGTGAGTGGTTGTGGCATTAAACAAATTGGGTTAAAGAAAAATAATTCTTTTTAAACTTTTTTTAATTTAATGGACAAAAATAAAATTAAAAGATGGAAGAAAACATCAATAAATTAAAAATAAAGAGGTTTGATTAAAAAATGAGTGGCAAAAGAAAAGATGAGAGAGTGAGAGAGGGAGGGAGAGAGAGAGAGAAAGAGTTGAAGATTTAAAAAAAAAGAGCCATAAGAGGATGAGATTTTATAAGGAAAATGAAACAAAAGAAATATAAGTGTTTGTTTTATATAAATAAGTTATCAAAAAAAACTAATAAGATATGATGGTGCAACGGTTACTACATTGGTCTTCTATTACAAAAGTCTTGAGTTCAAATCTTGATAACTGCATTTTGCAAAAAAAAAAAAAAAAAAACTTGAAAACCGGAAATGACCGGTTCAAATCCGGTTCGGCGGTTTTCACAGTATGACCGGTTTTTGACCGGTTTCTTGGCAAAGTCAAACCTAGCATTGAACCGGACCGGTGCCATGGCCGGTTCGCGGTTCAACCGGTCGAACCGGCCGGTCCGGTCCGATTTTCAAAACACTGGTAGTAGTGGAAGTCCAAGTCGAACCCACAGGGATAGTTGAAACTTTCGATTTCCTTTGTTAAAATAGTAAATAGTAAATAGGGATAACTAAAAGTACCACTAAAACTAAAACAATAAAAATAGAAGACAAAATTAATAGATAACGAGCTAAACCTAAAACTACCACTAGAATTAAAACTACTGCCTCTAGAACTAAAACAATAAAAATAGAAGATAAAATTAATAGATAACGAGCCAAACCTAAAACTACTGCAAGAACTAAAACTACCACCTCTAGAATTGATACAATAAAAATAGAAGATAAAATTAATAGATAATGAGCCAAACCAAGGACATGAAGATCTTTATTCCGATTGATCATCAACTCCTAAAGATTCAACCTTTAATCAACTATTTGGCCTAAGTTAGCCAGGACGCCAATAATAACACGCAGATTCTCTGAATTCAACAATAAGAATGACGCACTCAAATTGTATTCTTGTTATTAGACAATCCAGATATTGATGCAATTCCGATTACTCTAATAATAGCATTAAGAACCAAGAATCAGTCAAAGATGACAATAACCTGTGATGCATGCAGTTATTTAATCAACACCATAATCCGCCTTAAGGGTTCACAAAAGGGGACAACCAATTGTTACCCTTATTTTCCACATAGAAATACCAACACATGACAATAACGGATCAAGATTAGTATTTTGACATGAAGAATACATGTAGAGAAAATAATTGACCACTTACTCTTTTTTTTTCGGTACAAAGGAGGGCGTCAGCCCGTTATACTTTAACTAGACGAGGAATTGCCACTCCACAAACATCACGGCCCAGTGTTCGTAAAGCTTGTGGGGGCTCCTGGAAAATAGTCATCCCCGGCGGTAAACCCTTTCCTAGCTTGGCTAAGTAATCTGCACAACAGTTTCCTTCACGCCACGAGTGTTCCAAATAGCATTCCCAATCATAGCCTAGCAACTCTTGGATTCCCGCAACCATGTTCCAATATGGACTCTCATCAGATGCATTTTTAATCAATGTCAATGCTACCTGCGCGTCTGACTCAATAACCACCCTCCTATACCCGTGCTCCCACACTAGTCTCAGACCCAACAGAATCACCCAAAGCTCAGCTGCTACATTACTTGCACGCCCCACATTTGCACTAAATCCCAGAAGCCAACATCCTTGCTCATTCCTTATGAGACCTCCGCACTTGATTCACCTGGGTTTCTCGTGGATGCGCCATCAACATTGAGTTTAACCCAACCCAGTGGCGGTTTCCTCCAGCTGATGAACTGCATTTGTCGTCCGCCCATCAATTTGCGGCCAGCATGTAGCTCTTGTACTAACAGTGATTGCTGTAAAAGAGTCTCAGGCCGAACTCTGACCTTGCTCCACACACCCTGATGCGTAACTTCATTTCGTGCAGACCACGCCCAGTAAACCACTTGCTGGAATAACATAGGCCAGTACAATTCCTTCATCCTTCCAATGTCTGTTTGCCCAATATTCCAATCAACCCACTGGGTTAGAGATTTACTATTAAAAGTTTGCCACTGCAGAGGATGGACTAGCTTCCTCCAGACGCCACTAATCCATTGACAGTCCCTTAGCGCGTGGAGAGTAGTCTCCCGTCTCGATTTGCATAAATCACAGAGCCCAGTGGCATGCATATGCCTGGCTTGTTTCTCTGAGTTGGTAAGGAGTTTTTTATGTCTCGCAACCCAAAGGAAAAATTGCCATCTACCAGGCCCCTTCAATTTCCACAACTTATCCCAATTAGTATCCATTTGGTCACTAGCATCCTGTCCCCTATCTAACTCATAAGCAGATGCCGTTGTAAAGTTTCCATTCGCTGTCAGACCCCATGATAATCTATCCTCATTCCCAACACCTCCATAAACTTGAACTGCTTGTATGGCTTCCAATTGGTCCTGCTGCAGATAGGTCCTAAGGGAGTTCCAGTCCCATCCTGTTCTCGTCCAGTAATCACTCACAACCTTCTGGACCTCGCCTTGCGGAAGCTCAGTCAAAATGTGCTTGACTAAAGGCTCTTGAGTTATCCAACAATCCAGCCAGAAGTGTATCCTCTTACCATTCCCTAGCCTCCATTTGAGTCCTTTGTGTAACAATTTAGCCCCTTCCAATAGGCTCCGCCAAGTATGTGATTGTACACTTCTACCTTTGAGCGGGAGCTCTTTTCCGCTGCAGACACCGTACTTTCCCCTCAATACCTGAGCCCATATAGCATCTGGTTGATTTAAAAATCTCCAACAAGTTTTTGCAAGCATTACTCTATTAACACTCTTCAACTTTCGAACTCCCAGCCCCCTCTATTCTTGGGCTGCGTAAGAGTATTCCAATTAATCAGATGCATTCTCCTTTTCTCGCTGTCTCCCCAGATGAAATTCCTAATCCATTTCTCAATGTCTGCAATAACTGTAGCCGGTAACAAAGAAGTTTGCATAGCGTATATCGGTATGGACGATATAACCGACTTCACCAAGAGAGTGCGGCCTGCATAGGAGAGGCACCTGCTCTTCCAACCCTGCAGCCTCGTATGAACCTTTTCCAAAATTTCACCATATGTACTCCGGTTTACTTTAGTGTGTAGTAGCGGCATTCCAAGGTATTTACCTAGATTAGCGGTTAAGCCCACTCCTGTTCTATCGCTGATTTGTTCTGCCAATTCCCTGTGTACATTCTTTGAGCAAAAAAGTCGGGATTTTTCAATGCTTACCGTTTGTCCAGACAAGTCACAAAATTTTCCCAAAACCCCCTGTAACACCCCAGCTTGTTGCAGGCTTGCTTCAGTGAACAGTATAAAATCATCTGCGAAAAAAAGATGGGATATTGCTGGACCTCCTCTGGACGTCTTGATCGGTTTCCAAGCCCCCTTCGTAACCTCCCTGCTGATCAGGTGCCCCAACCTTTCCATGCAGAGGACAAACAGATATGGTGAGAGGGGGTCCCCTTGGCGGAGCCCTCTTGCTGGTGTGAAAGGTGCAAGGCGTTCTCCATTCCATAAAACTTCCATGCTTGATGCTTGCACACAGCTCATGATTAGAGAAACAAGGCTCGGAGGGAAGTTCACCATCTCCAAGGTTCCTTTCAAAAACTGCCAACTCAGACGATCATAGGCTTTCTCTAAATCAACTTTTACTGCCATATAACCTTTCCTCCCTTGCTTCCGTCTCATATTATGGATAATCTCCTGTGCAATAATTATATTATCACTAATTTGTCTTCCAGGGATAAAGCTACTTTGATTTGGGGCCACCAACTCCGCCATCAGAGGACGAATCCTCTTTACCAAGATCTTTGTCACCACTTTGTAAGAAACATTACAGAGAGATATAGGTCTAAACTGAGTGATGCTCGTTGGGTTTGCTACTTTTGGGATTAGGGAAATCAGAGTGCCATTTACCTCCGTCGGCATTTTTCTATTCTGAAAGGTTTTCGTAACAAAGTCCACCATATTGGCCCCTACTAGGTGCCAAAAGCTATGATAAAAACCTGCACATATCCCATCAGGTCCTGGGGCTTTGCAGGCTTTGATGCTGAACACCGCATCCTTGACTTCCCCTAGAGTTACCATCCTACCCAATGCTTGTAACCTCCTCCCGTCAATACATGGAAATCCATTGGGGTCATACAAACCGCCCTGAGCTGGTATGGACTCTTCAGCATACAACTTCCGGAAATAATCCCTTACTATAGTAACTAGACTTGGCTTATCACTATGCCATTGTCCAGCGCTGTCTTGTAGACTAGATATCCTATTCCGATTCCTACGTATTATTGTCGTAGTATAAAAAAACTTGGTGTTCCTGTCCCCATATTGGAGCCAATTCACCCTAGACTTTTGATACCAAAGGGTCTCTTCCTGTTCCAAGATAGTGTGAAACTCCTTCAGTAGTTTTCTTTCCAACTTCTCCAGTTTCCTATCCGGAAGCTGTGCAAGTCTTTTTTGCACTCCCTCAAGACGGGCCATACATCTCCTTTTCCTGTGGTAAATATTGCCAAATGTAGTCTTATTCCACTCTTGCAAGTCCACCATCAACTTTTGATTCTTGTGCCAAATGCTCATTTGATCGACATTCGAGCTCTGATCGACAACCTCTGCCAACTTTGGGTGTGTGAGCCACGCTAATTCGAAACGAACGGGTCTGTGACGCCCAGAATTAGTGCCAACCCCCTGCGTATCCAACAACATTGGGTGGTGATCCGAGTGGGTACGAGCCAAGTGCTTGACATTTGCCTCTGGGAACTCTATTCTCCATTCCGAGTTACACATATTTCTATCCAGTCTCTTCCTCACATTCGCTGTGCCCTTCATTCCATTACTCCAGGTTAGCGCCGGCCCATTGAACCCCAAGTCTATCAGCCCACAGTTTTGCACACAATCCACTAAGGATAATTGGCCGGATAGCGAAAAAGGCTTACCACCTAATTTTTCTTCACTAGATAGAATCTCATTCAAGTCCCCAGTGATCAACCACGGGAACCGAATTTGACTTCCCAGTTGGATAATATATTCCCAAAGTCTCTTTCGCAAGGCTTTCTCTGGGGATGCGTACACCGCTGAGAGCAACCACTCTTTATCATTGTGTTTAACGATCGCATTTAGGATCTGCCTATTTTCAGAAATAATCTCCACATCCACCACATAAGGGTCCCAGAGGAGCCAAATTCCCCCTGAGAAACCCAGAGCCTCCACACATGCCCGCTCCGTAAGGCGCGACCTCCTATTTATTCTATCAGCACGAAAACTAGGAGTTCTTGTTTCTACCAACACAAGAGCATCCGGATCATAAACCTGCATAATCGTCCTTAAGTTCTTCCTAAACTCATTATTCGCAGCACCCCTACAATTCCAACTTAGGATCTTCATTTAAGGAATATAGAAGGATGAGATGGCTACCTACTGTTTCCTGACTACCGCTGCAACGGCTTCCCCCTCTATCCTCCCCCCTTGCGGGATTTCACTAAGCCTTTGTGTGTGAATTTCTGGCTCTATGCAAGATGTCCCAACGCCAGTGTCCCGATTTCCCCTTCAGGCCTTCCCTCTATCATCTGTAGCTCCCAATTCCCTCTCGGTTCAAGTTCCTCTACGCCTACCTCCTCCCACTGACCACCCCTCCTGTAGTCATTTTGTGGTTCAGCATTAGCAAGTGGGTTATGCACCCACAGTGGCGGATGGACGTCCTGGCCCACCTGTGAGGCCGCCTGTACATCCTGTGACCTTCTCTCCTGTGGCTGTCTTGGTTTGACGGCACCCCCTGATGTACCCCGTAATCCACCAATTTTGACTGGACTCATAACCTTCTTGCTGAGTCTAATCCCTTGAGACCCCTGCTCCTTCCCCTTTTTCCGTTCTCTCCCCTTTGTTGAGTCTGCAGGTGTGCTTGGTTGCTTGCCTTTCTGTCCCACCTTGAAAATTATTTCCTGTGGTGGACCTGCAATGCTGCGAATCTTTTCCCATAATATTTCCCTGGAGTCTCTAGTTCCCCCCCGGGTCTCCTCCAAACTTTCGTCCTCAAGCACGGCAAATCTTGAGCCGTAATCCACCGTAAGCCCATCTAATTGTTTATCCTTCTCCCCACTCTCCCGCACATGTCTCCCCTTCCGCGTAGTTACTTCGACCCAGGCCTGCTGTAGCTGAATGTCTTTGACTCCTGAAGGTCCTGGCATATCCACTCTCCCCGACCCTTTCTTTAGTACCCCCTTCTGGTTATGGGCGTGATACATATTTCCTTGTTGAACTCGTTTATCATACCGCTGTCTTCTTGAACCATGGTCCAAAAGGTTGATTTTCTGTCCCCTCATTCTCTTTCTCCTTACTAGCATCCTCTGGTCCCCTCGTAACTGCTTCCTCTCCTGGTTCCAGCCCCTGGTTCTTAGATTTACAGTGTTCCGCTATGTGGCCATATTGCCCACAATTAAAGCAGATTTGGTGTAGCCCCTCATATTCAATCCTTTGGAGATCTTGATTTACCCATATGAATGGAGTTAAGGGTTTCTTCAAATCAACTTCAACGTAAATTCTAGCAAATTTCCCTCTCTCAGCAGTCAACGTGCGCTGATCTACTTTAATTGCCTTACCGACGCAGTTTCCCACTGCCATTAAAAACTTTTCTATATAGTATTCAACTGGGAGTCCTGGTAGTCTGACCCAAACCATGGTGGATGTAATATCAGCCTTCTCTGCCCGAAAGTCCGGCCTCCACTTGGTAACGGTTATGTAGTGTCCCTGAACCATCCACGGTCCTCCATCCAACGTTTTATGGTAATCTTCCTTCGCTCGAAACCGAACTACGTAGAAGCCCCGTTCCAAATCTGTGATTTCAAAATCCTGGCTTAGTTGCCACAGCTCCTTCAATTTCTGCTCTAGGGTCCAAAACCCTACAGTTTTCCCCAAAACTTTCAGGATAAGCCCCCTACTCCATGGCTTCCACATTTGTCGAATTTCCTCTGCAGCCACAATAGGCTTAGGGAATCGTGAAGTATTGTTCGCATTATCCATCCCTTCACAAGCCTCTGTCTCCATATCTGCCAAAAACTCAAGATCCTCATCTTCCCCATCGTAGATCGGCGGTTTCTCCCCCCCAAACCGCAGCGTATCAATGAATGACTGTTTCCCCCATGCTCCCGCGATGGCAGGAGTACCTTGGCTTCGAGCAAGACTAAAATCCTCTCCATTATCTTGAGGGCTCAGATTAGGGACAAACTCCCCAGTAGCGAGTCTTTTAAATTTTTTGGGATCTCTGCGTGTGGAGGAATCCACCCCTTGAGGCAGAGGCAGATTAGGATCAAGGTTCTCTTGACGCCTAGCGCCGCCAGAGCATTCTCCCATTTTTTATGATTTACTGCTTTGACCACTTACTCTACTATACATGCATCAACATAGAATAAAATCAAGAAAACACAGATAGCAAATTAAAGATTGGAAAGATCAAACCCACCTTCACAATCATTGGAATAAATACTTCAATTCTTGGCTTGAATAGAGAACTAGTAGATATTATTGCTTTTAAGAGAGAAATAGAGCTGTTCATAACCAAACTCTACTTCTACTTGTTCTAATCTACTCCTAAGAATGTAGAATATGAGAAAATAGGGGCCATAGGCCATCTCCCTGTTTGGCTCCCCTTGACGATTTCACGTATTTATATGGCCTTCTCTAGTCGGGTTTCTAGGATAGAATCAAATATATAGCCCACTTAAATTAGGAGTCATTTGTCCAGAACATGTTGGGTCTTACGTCGGGTTGTAAGACGGGCGCCCATCATAGATTAACTGATAATTTGATTGAATTTAGCCTCAAGTTCAATTGGGTATTGTGTTTGGCCCCCATTAGCTGTTGTCTTCGTGAATTTATCATTTTCCATCCAAATTGAACTCCTTTTGTATCATTTTCATTGCAAGTGCTATTTAATTTGTCTAACCATAAAACATACCTTAAGTAGCACTTTTAAAGATAAAATATGCATAAAATCATAGTGATAGAGGACTATAACAAAAGAACATTTAGAACTCATCAGGCATCTTAGGATTAACCATTAAAAATCTCTTAAAACTCTAGGCTCCATTTGGTATGCCTAATTTTAGGATGCTTTTAGATAGAGAAATTTTTTCCAAAAGCACCATCTATAGTTGGTAGCCTATTTTTAGGGTGTTTTACAAATTTTCTTTTCTAAAAATCTCTCCGTTTTGTATGTTTGTTTTTAGAATGTTTCAGAGAGAATTTTTTTCCTAAAATCCATCTGCAATAACCCTCTAGAGCACCACAAGTTTTAGAAAAATACCGAAAAGAAGTATATGTTAAAAAAAAAACTCACCACCACTGTCACCCTTCCATAACTAAAATGAGTTACAGTAAAATATTAGACAAACACCTAAAAAATACACCATCCAAATGAACAATGTGATAGATGATAGACCTAAGACTTGGCATCTTTTTTATTAGGAATTTTATCTCCAAGACTGTTAAAGATGTGATTTGTCTGTATGAGATTGAATGTCCAAAAGATTGTCATTGGAGTCCAGCACTAAGTAAAGAAAACATAATATACAAACAGAATAATGACAGTACTAATTTCGAGAAATAGAACATACACGATATGCATTGTTTAGCATGGAAGTTAGCTACACTAATACTATAACCACTCCATTTAAAAGCGTTTATAATCTGTTGTTTACTTTCAAACAATCGCAAGAGCAACGTGCAATATTTGGATGGTGAAAATTGAAGCCCAACGAGTTATTTTGAAAAAATTACACTTAACCAACGATGGTGGGATCAATATCGACAGATTACAACTCAATAACGGGAGAGTATCTAACACGTGGTTAGATTATATAACTCACATTTTAGTGAGACTTCACTTTAGGATTTTTAATTTACTAAGCTTCAACCTTCATTTAGGTTATAACTCGGGATGTTTGTAGAAGCCGAGTGGTTCAATCGATTGCTCTTTGTATTTTATGGTTATGAAATAAATTAGGGGTGACCCCCTTGCCCAAGTTTGGGACCTTTTGCCAAAAAAAAAAAAAACCTTGACTACTTTACCATTAAACCAAAGTCTCGTTGGCATTAACAAGATTTCGTATGCAAGTCTTTTAGCAACGTAATATATGTTTATAACCTAATCTACACGATTAACTGTTGCATGGACTCTCTCATGTCACACCTCAAGCATTCACTAATGTAAACCGCAAACCAATCTTTAGACCTCCACGGCCTGAGGTTTTCTATTACATATTACGCAACTGCTCAAAATGATAAGTATCACACAAATAGAGATGTTTTAAAAGTTAAATTTTTATCCAGTATTGCATGGATTATGTGTTAATCAAATTAATAGTGTAATAAGAAAGCTATAACAGAAAATCCTTTGCTGTCCCAATTTTTTTTTCTCTATCCACTCCTTCTCCTTTATACAAAAAAAAAAAAAAAAAAAAAAACTGTCAAGTGCCCTGACTATTAAAGCATCTCTCCTTCTTTATGTGCTGCGTTTCTTAACAAATTGTTAGGTAAAAAAAGTGCTTGTTTTGACTTGTTTAAACTTAAAACGAGCTGCGAAGATTATCAGGGTGATAGACATAGTTGTTGAATATATATATTTATACTATATATAAAAGAAGAGGGGAGGGGTTGGTGTAGACTTTTTGTGTCATTTTTTATAGTTCCTATTCTGTCCTCTAAATAGGGACAAAATGGTGCTGTCATCTCTCTAAAATAAACACTTACAAACACATACACACACCCCTATCTTGCAACAATTTCTTCTCCAAAAAAAAAAAGAAAAACACAATTCTTCGGTCCATAATTCTAAAAAAAGCTTGCAACAAATACTAAAAAAATTAATTATTTTTTAAATATTTTTTCTTTTAGATTTGCACACATATAGGGTATACCATTCCCACTAAATACAATATTACAAGTATTGCTGTTTGAATTGTAGCTCACTTGTTAAATGTCTTGGTTCAAACGCTTCTTTATCAAGTCTAGATATTTAATTGCACCTCAAAGTAAAAAAGAATTTTAATCAATTTACTATATCATCAATTTCTTTTATGCCAATTAATCACTTAACAAATTAATAGAGGGGCTTTACCATGAATGGATGAACTCAATTGGTGTTTGAGCATTGCTGGTTAAATTCTTTCCCCAATCAGTTGAGAAGTTGCTATTTACTGTATTTGCTAGCCACGAACAGGGTACTATATCAAAATTAGAAGTTAGCTCTAGTGCTTGTTGTGACGCCCCCACTTCTCCCTAAGGCGAACCAAAGGGTATCCGCGGAACGCCTGCCCAGCTCTCGCCAGGACTCACTACAATCCATCATTCAAAAGCTCGAAATACTTTAAGTAACTTCAATACATAATTAAAGTACTTCAAATATCTCACACTTACAATTATGTAGCTTTCAAGCTTAAATACAACCCAACGGAAAAGGTACAATAGCCATCCGTTATAATATAACTTAAAGTTTTCAAAAGAAAACAATCTAGTACTACTCACGAGCACCCTTGGTCTCGAACCCTGTAAAAGAAATCCACAACGTGGTATGAGCTACACAGCCCAGTGAGATTCCAAGACACTCTAACAGTTCAAATAAATCAAGTAAGTTGGGCATATCATATGCATGGTTCAAGGTTACACAATGGCATGTTATCATGAGGTGATAATCATTGTACGGGTAATTTGAGACATTTATCATGGTATGAGACATTAGCATGTATAGTTCACGAGTGATTGGAGCTTATTACAGGCATAGCTCAGGATTTCATGTTGGCATTTTAGCACGAAACAATCATCATGATACCAGGTAAACATATACTGTAGGATACGGTGTTCCAGTGGAACTCTGTCGGTCATCTGCACCTTATGACTTCCGGATCCCCTCAGTTTGACTGGCCATCACCTTATCCCTCCAGTGGTAATACTCGAGTATACCGAAACGGTGTCCCAAGGTTCCAACCTACCCGACCGAGCCCAGTCCTGGCTCGAGTAGGTTAGTAACGATGAGCAGGGCCCAATTCAGCTTAGAGCTTACAACATGCACAAGTAATCAAGTAATTCGGCAAAAGGTAAAATTCATCATTTGAGTAGGTCGAGTGAGGTAAAGTACACACTCGCCTAACAATGATGGACAACTTCATATAACATGCGATTCATGATAATCAAGTGATCAAGTAAGTTGGTGATTACGTAAGCAGATAATCAAGTAAGCAAGTAGCCGAATAGATTAGAAAACGGTAAGTAAACATGGTTAACGGTAAACGGTAAACGGTGGTAATTACGGTTAATTGGTAGACATATGTCATTTTAATAGGCCACCATTGGCCGTTTTCACTTTTTCCACATAAGAGTCGAGGAGATTCACTCCAACCGACTTATGCTGTCATAGCATAATTAATCATTTAAACACATCATGTAGATATGCTCTCCAAGCATTTCATATCTAATATTTCAAGTAATCACATAAATATGCTCTTTAAGCATTTCATATCGAATAGTTCAAATATACATATTTCAGGTATTTCATGTCGAGTAATTCAAGTATACCTTATTCAGATATGCATGAGTGTGGTAAATACTTAACATATAGCACTTAACACTTAATAATCATGGGTTATGCATGTCATAGACTTATTCCAATTACGTATTCCTATATGGAACACTCACCTATAGCAACAAGAGAGTAATACTCAAACAAATGTCTAGACGTCCACTTCGAGTTCCTCTTGAAGGTCCCCTTGAGCGCCTGGGCAAATAACCATCAACTATTATACACTATCACTTAGAACCCCTACTTATCAAAGAAGGTTATACAATCTAAGGGGAATTCATTAATTGGGCCTTAATTATTAATAATCGAGGCTCAAGAGTAAAGTTTTAAAGTCTAAAGAGAGAGACTAATATTTTCCATGAAATCGAGTTCAAAATGTTCAATCGGTATCGAGAAAAGAAGGCAAGTTTCCAAAATCTCATTTTCTAAGAAATTGACAAATTTCAGCTTTGGGTGTCAATTTTAGAAAAATCGTATCTTGCACTATGTAGGTCCAAAATTGGAAAGCTTGATACCGTTGGAAACTTCTTCAAAAGCGCTAAAAGTTCCTAGAAGATACTTTTCCATGATTCCAAACAGAAGGTATTCAAAAATTGACTCAAAGTTGCTGCTTGGGACCATTTAGACAGTTTCGGGGTTGGTTTTTGACCATCTTTGAAAATCCGGCAAAATTCATACAATACGAACTAACCTCCAAAATTTAGAACTCAATTAGAGCTACAATCAAAGTTTAAAACAAAACAAACGGTACAAGAATTGAAGTTTTGAGCGCCAAGATATAGCAGCTCAAAGTTGGCTAAAAATTCCTCCTCGATCAAGAATTTCCAGATTTAAACATGAACTTTGGGACTTTGTTTGAACATCTAAACAGACTCGAAATGGCACCAAATTTGGTATGATTATACTACCATATAAGGGCTATTCCTCTGTCAAATTTCATAGAAAAATATGCACGGAAAGTCACTTAACGAAATCACTCAAGTTTCCAAATTTTTAAGGCAAAGCTGCCTCGTGTATGAAAATTTCCTTTTCTAAACTTTTGACCAAGGGAAGATACCTAAAACATGTCTCGTTTATGATAATCAGGTCTAGCAAGAATTCAAAATACATTTGATAGGTGATTTACATCAGGAATTTCGAAATAACAAGTCCCAAGTCATTGTTAGTTACAAATCTGTCCAAGTGGAAAATTCTATCACTGTAGCTGTTTCAAACTTTGGTCACAACTCACTCAATTCAACTTGTAATTGGGCGTGCTTGATGGCGTTGGAAAGCTCTCTCATAAAGCTGAATTTTCTCAGAAGAAACCAGTTTCAAATTCCATTCACAAACAGCTCGTTTTTGAGCATGAAGATACAAGTCCTGTCCTGTCTCCTAGAGAGAAACGAAACAGGACAGTGATTTTCAATCGAATGGTGTTGCTCACTCAAGTGGAACTAGAATGTGAATTTGGTACCAATGGAAAGATGGGAATGTCTACTTTCAAATGCCACCGACGGCACTCAATTTCGACATCGGAGTAAAGAGTTATAGCCGATACAAGATGACTGCCTGGGCAATACGGGATTCATTTTCCAGTTTTGCTAACTTTGGAAATCAACTCATTTAACCAACCAAATCATGTTATTTTTCAATGAAATTTTGTACACACTCACAATAACATGTAAACAATATAATCAAGTCATTAGAACCTCAAAATTGTGCACAAAAATGGTCGGACAAGGCAGGGGTAAAACGGTCACTTTTGCTCCAAGCACCTCCTATGATTTTCTACCAACAATACAACATTAATCCACTAATTTAAGTACTAAACCACCATTAAATCCATCATCAAGCATGAGATCAGTCCTCAAGACAAATGTGGGAGTTCATAGAGCCCACCCATTTCATTTTACACCATAAACAAGCTACCCAAATGCAAATACTACCTTATACATGCAAGATGATCTTCATAAAGCAAGATTTAAGTGTTGGATTAACACCTACTTGATTAGAGGATGAAGGCAGAAATTTCGGCCCCTTAGATGCTCAAGAAAACCATGGATAGCAGCTCCTTTTCTTAGCTCAATGGGATCTCTAAATGTTTAGTTAAGTGTAGTTCGAATTTGGAGTGAATTGGAAGAGGTTTGATGAAGATTTGATGAAGGAAAAATGAAGAACTTGGTCTTGTTTTTCCTTGGAGTTGCACGGCTGGAATGAAGAAGGAAAAGAAGAGTTGCACGGCTGTTTGAGGTGATAAAGTGGAGGGTTTTGATCTGGTGTGATGCACCCATGTGAAACTAAAATGTGTGGCTCTCATTGATTCAAAGGTTAACTCTTTTTCCCGCGCGTTTCGTGTTCGATTCCTCTCGAATTTATTTCACTGGTGCACTAAACCTCTAATGCACTTATATTCATATAAATATTATTCACTCTCAATCGTCCCAAAATAAGGGTCTAAAGTTCCTGAATTTAAATCGCGCGTGTGAAAACGCGTATCTCCAATTTAAGCGCGATAACGCGAAACTTTCGAGAAATTCTTATAACGATAGTACTAATAACTATCACTTGAGTATTTAAACATTAAAATACCGAATTTAGGTCCATTGTACATGTCTCCAATATTCCAAACTTATTGTACTCTCAAGCGGATAAAATCTCCAAGCACTATTCACTATTTTTACTAAACGCGCTCCAGGAAATTAATTCGTGAAATGAGTTACTTTAAAAATATAACGAAGTTATATTACCATGCATTTAGGTCTAATAAGACTAGAAAATATTCCTCGAGGCAAATATCCAATTAAATAATTTATTAAGCCACAAATTAGGCTTAAAAATAATAGTTTTTACGAGTCCTCACACTTGTAGTTCAACTTGTGGTTGATGCAGTACAAGAAACCTTTTATCACGGACAATTGGACTCTTGAGATGGAATTAGGCACAAATCCTAGACTCTTTGTGACTATTGGTTGAGGGATTCTCTGTTTTCTTTCAATCTTGTTACATAGTTCTGCATTTCCGTTGGCTTCAGTTTCTTCAATTTTGTTTTGGAGTGTATAGTTAGTGTGATTGACGTAAGATTTCCCTCTTCTTATATAACCGCATGCTCATTAACGAAAAGCTAATAAATTTGTTCCAAAAAAAAAAGTGAGAGAGATAATAGTAACACTTAAGTCTATGAATTAGAATAAGGAAGGTATATATTGATCAATAATCAAAATATGCATTAACATTTTTTTAACACCCCACCAACCCTCTCATATCCTTTCCACCCCTAACTGTTATAATTCAAATCCTAAACTTAATCGTGGGAAAAATTCTAAAACCTTCCCTAAATAACATATTAAATAAGTATAACTAAATTTTCTATTTTTCTATTGACACACTTCTAAGGGAAACAAAATACAGGGCATAACTTGACTATTTTATAACATGAAACTTTAGCGAGCAATCATATTCCAAAGTGTAGATCAAAAGTTAAAAAACCAAAAGAAAAGCTAATTAGCTGTAAATGTTGATTTTGCACGTTTAAAACAAAATTTTCGAATACATAATGAGGAGGATATTCCCTAGTGGTGAAGTGGCTAGGCTCATCAATAGGTATGTTCTCTATCAAATCTGCAATGAGGAGGATATTCCCTAGTGGTAAAATTGTAGGTGGTATAAAATGGTGTGGGGAAAGGGTTGCATTCCGAAGCTTGCTTTTACTTTATGGTTGGCTGTAGAAGGAAAGCTTATAACAAAAGATAGACTGAGAAAATGGGGAATGCAGAATGTTGGTCTTTGTGGGGGGGATTGAGTCAGTAGACCACTTGTTTTTTGAGTGTATTTTTGCCAAGTCAGTTTGGCAAAAAGTACAAAAAATCTGTCTTTTATATAGAGGAGATATGTGCTGGCAGATGGAGGTGCAATGGTGGAGTGTTTTCTTGAAAGGTGAATCCTTTGCAACTCAACTTAGAAGGCTGGTTCTCTCTGCGACTGTTTGGCACTTATGGCAGGAGAGAAACAGCAGGGTCTTTAAGCGAACCAGCAAAACCAATGTTCAACTTGTTGTAGCAATTGTAAATTGTGTCCAATCAACGTGTGTATCTTGGGAGAGTGCTCCAAAAACAAAGGAAAATCTGGAACTAATGCTCGAATGGGGACTTGAATACAAGTGTTTGATGAGTTAGATCGGTGTTATATGTATATATGAGCCATAAACTAAGTACTTAGTTACTATAGAGATAGAGGCTTTGGAGTATATGGTGCTGATAGATACAGGAAATAGATTTATGATGTAATAGATGCAGAGTTTATTGTATACTTCTGCTGAATTCAATAAAAGCTCTTTCTGGAAAAAAAAAAGTTATTGTTTTCCAGTTTTACATATGAAAGATCTATACGTGGAACCAGTACTTAAATTTGAAATTGGCAAAATACTAACAAAAATTCAATAAAATAATTAATCGAAACTCATGAAGAACTTAGTTATTTAGAGATTTTTCATAACACAGTGAGTAAAACTTTTTGTGATATTAAAGTAGTTAGAAGTAAGCAAGTGAGCAACTAACTCTATTGCAAGATGAAACGTATTTAATAAGGAGAAAAAGTTCAAAATTTTTGTAAGGCAAAAGCGAGAAATGGAATTCTGTCAGAACTTTAGTAGGGGCAAAAAAAATTCAATGTAAAATTTTAAATTCTCTGAGGGCTAAAAGGAATTCTCAAAACTTAGGCGGGCAGCTGCCCCTTAGGTCCAGTAGTTAAATTATTAGGGATTTGTACTGTGCCTTTTAGATACTGTATGATAAGATTAAACTCACTGTTGGATATAGAATAAGAATTATCAATTCATAGATTATTTCAAGAGTTTGAATTAAAATGATAAGACAAGATGTAAATAGATTAGAATTATGGGTACAACATCCAAAAGGACTGCACCATTTTCTGAAATGTCAGCCAATTTCAGTCGGTTTTTAGTTTTTGTTTTCATTTTATTTTTTTATTGTCAATTTGTTCTGAACTTGGACCACTCCTGAAACGAAAGGATTCTAAATTGGATAATATGGTGTCCTTATTGTTACGAAAATAGTAACAACTACAATAATAAGAAACGGTTTTGACGTGATAATTTACTTTTCTTAAGGAAATTTGCCCCCACTACTCTACTACCGGATTTGCAGCAATTCCCTCTAGGAATAACAAAGCCAACCAGAATTTCCACACTGTAGTATGCAGAAACTCTCTCAAAACGATTTAGAGAATATTGTCTTGAACGAAAATAGAAGAATAGTATAAAAGTAAAAGTAAAGTGAGGCCTTTGTTATCTGGACGCTATTATTTATAACGTTCAGATGCCCCAAAAGAAATGTCATGTCTTTTGGATACGTATTTCTTCATGAATAGGTACCTTTTCAAAACTAATGGACACGTAAACGGTTGTATGTGTTGTATCATCAGATGCAACCCCTAAACGAGACCGTTTAGTTTGGAAGAAATATTAAAACGAAATTAATTTTAATTAATTTCGGTCCTCAAGATCCAAGTGCCAATCTTTTGACCATTAAATTTATATTTTAATTTCATAATCAACATAACAAATGCATGTGAAATTTTGAAGTTTCCCTCCAAAATTTCCTATTATTCAAATTGATTTGAATAGGTGTGCACTTGATTATAAACCTCTTCTATTTTTCATGTCTTTTCGATGTGGGATTCATCATTAACTAATTCCAACACTTATTTCTGTTAACAGCTATAATCAAAACAAAAGGTTTGTAAATCTAATATTGCCCTTTACTCATAACTCGTAATGTGTAAACTTCTACGAGGTTTCGATGAGCTTTTGGAGCACTTAAAAATGGTCTATATATACTATTCAGTTTGATGTTACTTATACACTAAGGAATACCCAAATCCGGAAACTAAAATGGAATTCATGAATGCTGTCTCTCATATGTAGATCAAAACATTTATATTCTCTAAAAAAATTAATGAAAAATTGGTCGATGTGAGGCAGTTAATTGTAGTTCTGATTATACTTTTTCGTTTTTGAAAAGTTGATTTTATTTTGAGTTCAAAAGAAAAAAAAGAAAAACATCTTTTGCGAGAGAAGGAAGAATTTCTTGGTAAAGCTTCTAGATTTATGAAATTCGAGCCTGTCCCAGCCTAATTTGGAGTAATCTTGTAGATAAAATCACAAATCTTTGCATCCCTCAATAACCTAATTTTCTTCAGATACTTTTGTACTTTCACCTTAATGAATTTCTGTCTCATGCTTGGTAATGATCCAATGACATGTCAAAGATGTTGCTTCATTTTAACCGTGCAATTTCTAAGATGATTCCTAAGCTGGTTACTTATCCACGAAAATTGTGCTACTCTTCTACCATGTTTGGATGTGAGATTATTTGAAATATTATTTAGAATAATTGTTGTAGCATTTTTTATGATGTGATGTATGTGAGATAGAAAGGTAATTGAGAAACTAAAAAAATAATGATTGTGAAGCCAAATAATAGCTATTCAAACGCACTGTTGCAGTTGGAAGCAAAGCTCAGCTCTGTACAGATAGACTAAACAGAACATATAATTGATCATGTCATTAATTGTTTTCTATAGAAACTTGTATTGATAGAGGAAATGTGAATTGAATGGTCTATGCTAGCTCAAAGCTGATTGCAGTTTACTTCTTGCTGCTTCTTTCTTATTTAAATGAATTTATGCAAAAAGGCCATTTCCATTTTCCCTAAAGCATCTAATTTGCTTCATAGTACCAAACCAGTAGGGCGCCGGTACCCGCATCTCAAAGGATTTGGCTGACGTGGACTTTGTTGGGGAATCAAGTGCGGATGTGCTAAATACGGCTATGTATAATGCTTTTTACAGGTTTTAATGTATATTTACATTATCTTGTTATACACATGAATTTTGGAATTTTTGGTTCGATTTTGTCTGCGTACATGAAATGCTATAAAAAGTACAATAATTTGCACAAGTGTATAAACGTAAAATAACATGACATAATTGCGCCAAGCCTTGATCATGCCTGTTCCGTGTCTTGGTCGGAACCGTACGTCTTCTTCAATCAACTTATACTTTTTTTTTTGTTGACACGATAGTTTCTAATTTATATTTATTTTTACTCTATACTTAGTGTTACACAATAATTTCTAATTCATACCCATTTCTATTTTATACTAGGGGAAAGAGTGGGCCAAATGGACCAATGAAGAATTCGAATAGGACTAAAAAATCAACAGACCAAATAGGTGTTTTTACACCTGTTGGTGAAATTTTTAAAAATCTCTTGATCTGCATCCAAGAATCTACGTACTCTAAAAGGTAGTCCAATCAACTTGTACTTGGTTAATCGGTACTTAAAGTTGGTCGCATCCTTGAGTAGTCAAACTTGATTTTTTTCACAAGATTTTAGTTAGCATTTTGTTTCTGAATGCCTATGTGTAGTGGAGTTCTTTCCCACTTGCGTGTACTTTGTTGATTAATTGTGCTTCGAAAAAGACCATACTAGCCCAGGATTACTTGGCTTTGTGAATATGAATTCATAAATTCCACTAAGAAGTTAAGAACTCCTTATCCAATTGCTATCTACATCCACCCTCTAACACTTTCATGGAAGGACGGCGTACTATTTATTTGTCCCCAAGATGGCAGCAAAACTTATTTATTTGGCCGTGAACTGTGTATATGCTAAGAGGCATTTTGTCGCTTCTTTAAAATTGAATCATTTTGAAGAATCTTTAATTTTGGTCAAGCAAAATAAACACCAGATAATCATGTACAAAAGTTTAGGAATCATGGCACTCTAACACCTGAACTCCTCAAATTAATGTTTCCTACCTAATCTGTGTAGTTATCATTTACTTTACGAGGTTTTGAATTTTCTTATATTTTTCAAATATGTTCACAATTTTATAGATGTATTGTACTTGTTAAATTGCAGATCTATTATTTCTAATGCATGAATAGTGATGTAAATCAAATTGTACTAGATAATTACCAACAGTCCTCCAATAAAATTTGCTATTTGTAAAAAAAAAAAAATTTTTTTTGCATACTTGTTCTCGTCCTTTTTACACATATAACATACATATATGCCAACAGAGATATAACTTTTATTCTATCAGTATAAGAAAACTAATCCAAATTCCTATGCCAAAACTTGTTGATTCCCCATAAGTCAATCCATGAAACAAGCAAGACCTTAAGTTGTTATGGCTGTGATAGTTTCTAGCCAAAAACAATTGTTTATCATCACATAAGACCAAAGCTTGTTTTTCCAGTGATCTTTGTGATTAGTACATTAAACAGCAGACAATACAGAAAACAATCGGATATAAGATCATTAATTTCTATCACTAGATATCTGCAACGTATCTGCAACGTATCTGCAACGTATGAAGATTTCGTATTCGACGAAATGATTAAGGAATCAAGTGGTTAGCGCAAAGAAAATTTGTCCAATATGCCGGAAAAAAGAAGGTTTCAAGACACAAAATATTGATAACCCTAATCTTAATAATTTATAATCAGCTTAGCATCAACTAAGCAATGAAAAGGTCTGACTAAGAATATTAAGTTAATTAAGTATCTTCTAGTTGTCAAATATACACAATTTGTTGGGAAAATGCCGGTTTTCATCCCCAAACTTTGGGGTAAGGACACATTTCGTCCCTCAACTTTTGGGCACGACACATTTGATGTCTGAATTAATAATTTTTTACCAATGTCATCCTCAAATGGCAATTTAGCCAATTTTTAACGGAACTGGTCATGTGATTTTCACATGACCGTTAAGTAAACTTAAATCACATTTTTAACAAAACTGCCAATTTCCTGCATGCAATCAGTCAACTTTTGGTAATTTTGACTAAGCATCCATCAATAAACACTTGCGTCCCGTACGTAAGGGGGGGGGAAGCTAAAAATAAGGATAAAATGAAAAATGGGCAAGAAAAGAAATAATCAACATGAAAAATGAAAAGGGATAATTTCACAAACATCCCTTGAGATTTTTAATAGTTACAAAAAACTCTTAATTTTGAAAAGGGATAATCAGATAGTGTCGTGAGATTTGAAAAAGGGGAAGGAGGAGGAGAAGGGATTAGAACCTAGGATTTCTAATTCATGAAATCTTAATTTTAATTGCTAGACCAAAGTCTGCTCGACTACAAAAATGACACTCAGTAGCAAACGAAGCCAGCAATACTTTAGAGATGCACGCTTGTACGTATAGGGATCCATTTCTATATATTTGTTCTTATATTTAGAGGAAAAATATCTAAAGATGGATGGAAACATGCCTTAAAGCACAAATTCACTTTCATTTACAAAAAGTATAGCCAGTTTAAAGTTTGAGGTCAGATGTAATCTTCCTTTTTTTTTCTGAAATAATAGAAGTTTTTATTTCTACTAATAGAGAAATTACACTGTATGAGCAAGGGCTCAAGTTTTTCTTCACAAAAGTGTACTAAGACACTGAGGATCAAAGAATTCCTCATCAAAATGTAAATGCATTGCTTGCTTACTCAGTTTATGACTGAGGCTATTAATCCTATCATTACCCGACTGAATATCAAATTATCATGTCCTAAACATTAAGCTAAGATCTTTTATGTATTGTACGTGGGCTGCTAGTCGCATGTTGCATGGGACTTGACAGTTGATAAGCTTGGAAACCTGATTGCTTGGTGTCTGAAGTTTGATATTGAGGCAGCCTCGTTCCTTTAGCTTGCAAAGTGCCAACTGTATAGCCACAAGATTGTCTAGTACAGGTGATCCAGTGCTTCTTTCTTTCATCATCCATACTGCACATATGTGGTGCATGCTGTTTTCTGCCGTAATGCCAATTCCCATGTTCTGACCTTCGAAGTGTTGTCCCACATGTACACAAATGATCAGTGTATTTGCATCTTCTCCCACCATTTCCTCTTGTGCATTTGCTGTATCTGTTTCTGAGATGCTCACTTGTTGTTCAGCCTGTTAGGATTTCAGATATTCCTTCCCTCCATGACTGCCTATGTAATCACTTTCATTGGATGTCTCTCTTTGTCTTCGAACTCTACTGCATTCTTGGCTTTCCAAATCTGCCAGAGAATGTCAACTGTCAATGTTATATGTTCCCTTCCTTCCTTCCTAGCTTTAACTTCCATTAGTATACTCCACCATTTTCTGAAGTCGTTTGTGAACTCATGAAGACCATCCCATTGTAATGGAGCCATCTTCCATATCATCCTTGCTTTCCTGCACTGGAAGAAAATGTACTCCACTGTCTCACGGTTTTCACCACATTGCTTACAAATTAATTCCCCTTTCCCTGTTCTCCGAAAGATTGCCTCTCGTCCTGGTAACACTTGATGCAGGCACTTCCATAAAAACAACTTGTGCTTGTGCTTTACTCTAAGTTCCCATAGCTGTTTCCAGATTTTGCTATTTCCCCCTGTCCAACTTGTTTCCCCCTTGTTGTTCATTTGTACAATAGACTGCTTGGCAGGACATGTGAGTGCTGCATAAGCAGACCTGACAGTATAGGTTCCGTTTTTGCTATGAGTCCAAAAGTAGCAATCTGGTCTCCTTGTCAAGCTTATAGGTGTTTTGAGTATGTGGCCTGCTTCCTGTGAACTAAAAAACCTGAAAATGAGAGCTGATTTCCACCTAAAGTTGGATATTAGCTCACAAACTTTTGTGACCTTGCAACCCGGGGGTTTTGTGGATTCAATCTTACCTCCCTTACTTCCAACATCCAAGCATCTTCCCAAATTCTGGTACTTTTCCCATTTCCAATTTGTTTCCTAGCTCCTCTCTTGCGCTCATCAAACTCTTCCATATCCATGATGCATTACCCTTTACTTCACAGCTCAAGAGTGTTGTCTTGCGATAGTACCTAGCTCTCAACACTTTGCTAAGCAAAAGATTGGGGCATGTGAGGAGCCTTCAAATCTGTTTGCCTAGCAAAGCTTTATTAAAACTTTGAAGATCTTTGAAGCCAAGTCCACCAGCTTTTTTTGTAGTTGTTATTTTCTTCCATGAAACCCAATGCATTTTCGTTTTACCTTTCCCCTCCCCCCCACCAAAATCTTGCCATCAGAGAGATGATGTCTTTGCATAACCTCATGGGCAGCTTAAAACACGACATGACATAAGTTGGCATTGCTATAGTTATTGCTTTCAGCAAAACCTCTTTCCTGCTTGACTTAGCTGTGTATTTCTACAGTTGAGGATTGTTTTTTGGCATTTATCTCTGATGAAGCCAAAGATTTGCTCTTTGGTTTTTGTGATTGATAGGTTGTAATTTTATCATTTAATTTATTATTAATTTCCCCTATTACCTGACCCGATGTGGATTAATTGTTGGATTCTACTCATTTTTAGTATTTTGCATTTATTTCAGAGAGTAGAACGAAAATATGATAACAAGTGTCAATTTGACAGAAAAGGAATCCAAATAATAGAGCTTATTCCAGGGGCATTTTTGGAAAAGGAACACTTATTCCTATTTTGGTAATTGCTGCAAAAGAAAAAGGACGGCTGAAGGGCTTCTTCTTCCTGGTGGGAGCCGCCGCACAATGGATGCTTAGTTAGTAATAAGATAGAATAGGAATTGAGAGCAGAGAACTAGCACTATCTATAGCTTTTGACTTTTCTTCGTTTCTTTAGTTTTGAGTAGTTTTTCATCTTCTTGGTACGTAGGACTTTTAGCTTAGCGTTTCTTTTGACTCTTCCTTGGAGTCTTGGGTGGATTCCTCCTACGCATGTCAGGAGCACTTGGAGGATTCAATCACTTTCTGTATTCTTTTACCAATTGAACGAATTGAACCCCTTCGATCAAGGACAATGGCCGCGACTTTTACTTCAATTTTGTATGGGTTTTTTGCATCAAATATGAACTAATTTTCTCACTCTAGTCAAGGGACAACGGAGGCCCTGACTCGCCTAAAAATTGTGAGATCGATTTAATTTTATCCTTTTCTTTTATTTATTGGTATTCACATATTCCTTGATTGCAGTACTTATGATTATTTAATTAATTGATTGTCTTGGATCCGAATAATTAGTTAACTTGATAATCTATTGTCAATTAGGGCATTAAACCCGTAATTGTTTAATTGCCTCAAAATAGTGTCAACTGGCATGATTAGGTTTGTTTCAGAGGAATACGCGAGCTAATCTAAAATATCCCTGGTAGTGCGTTATTTGGTTAGAATAGCGCTTCTCTAATACATAAGGCAATTGGGGAATTAAATGTTACGGGCGTACTTAAGATTATTTCTCAATTAGGGCAATGATTAACGGGCGTACCTTAATCACCGACACAGTAAGGAGGGGTTGACTGTCATCGCTTGTTTGATAGTTATAACCTATTTATTAGTAAATAATTAGAATTGCCTTTGTTTCAATGATCAATTAGGTGACCATTACTGAAATTATTTCTTGGCTAGATCATTAGTTATCATTCATTTGACTTTAGTAAATTGTTATTTAATTTTTAGTAGTTTCTTGGATTTTATTTGCATTTATTTGATTGTCACCTTCTACACAAAAATACCCCCTAGTTACTGTGAATTTGAAAAGAAACAGTTACACCAAATTCCTGTGGATTTGACCCTGCTTACCACTATTTACAAAAATTAACTTTAGTTGAGCAGGTTTTATTATTGCACAGATCCGACACCCTGTCAATTTTTTGCGCTGTTGCTGGGGACTGTTGCCAGATTAATTTGTTTCTTTTTGAGTTCATCTTGTTTTCATTTTCTATTTATTTTTCTCTTATTTTTTTATATAGTTTATGGCTGCTAACATTCCGTATTTTGATGATAGACTGGACTTTATTCCTGAATGGATTATGAGACTCGTGTTTTTCCTAATGATCAATTGGCTGTTGCAAATTGTGGAACTTATTTTGCTTCACGTTATTCAACCGACATATGCCCTGCATTTCAAGATAACCTAAGTGCTCCAATTGATACTTTTGGAGATTTTTCACCTCGATTTCAAACGTGATATAACCCTTACTCAAACAGGTATGATCAAGGATGGTAGGATAATTTCAATTTTAATTGTGCGACCGAGCCAATGAATTTTTAACAGCAAGAGTCTCAACAATCACCATCCATGTCAGGTATGTCTCTTGAAAAAAATGATTGAATTACTAGCTACTAATACATATCGATTTCATCATGAGACACAAATGAGTATTCGTAACATGGCGGATCAAGTGCAACTATTAACATCCGAGATGGCGGATCAAATGCATCTATTGACATCTAAGATAACGCAATTAGCTTCTCACATGTGTGAAGAATTGCCCTTATAGACCAACATCAACCTTGAAGAAGATGAGAGTGCAATTATCCGGGCAAATGACATGGAACTGCAAGAGTTTCAAGAAAATGGATCTAAAGATGCAGTTGAAAAGGAAGCTGAAGTGCAAGAAATGAGACCCCAGTATAAAATCGTTCAAGTGAATGAATCCAGTGAACAATCTCCAATTACGATGACATCTCCTCCATTCCTTAATCAATATTCTCCTGATTCTTATTCTTTAATTCCTGTTAGTGAAATTGACTTTATTATACCAGAAAATTTTAAATTTCATGACAGAAATAAATTAAGAGTAGTGATAGCAAGATATCTTGGACCAATAAATGAACGTGAGGGAGGAGTGAATGGAGAATTCAAATTATAGTTGACTTGTTTGGCGCCATTTACTAGTCCATGGAAGACTGTAGCTCGTGTGCTCAAGGATTACTCTATTTACGAGGGTTATCAGGACTATATAGAGGATGAAGCATTAAAACGAGTCACAAGATTTTATCCGCTCTGAACAAACATGACAATGTCTAGCCAAAGACGTTAAAAAAAGGCGCTCATTAGGAGGCAACCCAATTTCTTTTAGTTATTTGTTCGATTTTGTTTGATAGTTTAAATATGTTTTCCTTGAGTTTGATTGATTTTTTGCTTCAATTTTCATTTTTGATGATTCGTAGACAACTATCTGACATGACGCGCCCGTATCAACTGGGCACGTGGCACATTGCGACTTCCTGGTGCTTAGCAAAAAGGGTTTCGATCCCCTTGATGTGCCTGCATCAAGTCATCCGAAGAGCTCATCATCAGAAGGGTTCTGGCCCTCATGACGTGCCCGCGTCATGTTCACGGGAAAGATAGGCATTCAAAACCTCAGAAAATTTTGATTTCCTTTTAATCTCAAATTTTGTAGTAATACATTTTGCCTAAAAAATAATAAAATAATAAAAAAAATTTTTTTAAAAAAATGAAAATCAACATTCTCGAAAAAAAATTAAAAAAAGAAAAAACCAAAAACTATTTTATTTTTATTTTTCTCTTTTCTTTTTCTTCCTTTTCTTTTCTTTCTTTTTCTTTCTTTTCTTTTCTTCCTTTCTTTATTTCTTCCTCTTTTCTTTCTTTCTTCTCCCCTGTTTCTTCTTCTCTTTCTGCCGAGCACCTCTCACGCCCACCGCTATCTCGCTCACCATCCACGTCACGTCGCTGCCACTTCCAGCCGCTCCAACATCGATGCTAACGTGCATAGCATGGCGCAGAATTTGGTAGCCCTCATGCATCATGCGGGTCTTACGCCTCACTTTGGTTATCATCCACCACTTTGGCATGATTTCAGGGAAGTTTTGTTGTCTTTTCTCCTACTTTTGATGTTTATTTGTTACATTGAGGGCAATGGGTCATTTAGCTGTGGGGGGGCAGATTTGGTGCTAGCGTTTTTAGTTTTTATTTTCAGATGTTTTCCTTTTATTTTTAGTTTGTTCTTTGTTTAGTTTTCGTTTACTTCTTTTTATCTTTTAGTTACTTCTTTTATTTTTAGTTTTTGTCTAGTTTTTGCTACTTGGTGTCATTTGATGTTGGATTGTTGACTCCAATGCTACTATTGCCAAGTTTGAGTAATAAAAGTGTATCAAGTTGATGTGGTTGAATCCAAAAACATCTCTTTGGTGAATATTGGTGATTGTGTATCTCTTCTAATTTTTGGTTAACTCTTCTAAGCAGTGGGAATGATTGTTGGCATTTTCATGTGAATTGGTCCAGTGATTAACTTTAGTTCTCCATATTTGAAAAATGAGGCTAGTTGCTGCTATTTTGTATGTGATATTGTGAGTTATTGTGTTGTTTGGTTGTAAATAAGAGTTGAATGTACTCCTCTAGTTGTTACTACTGAGTAACCGGGGGTTTTCACCAAAAGTGTCGATTCTCACGTCCAAAAGTAGTAATTTCTATGAGTACGTGATCGTATAGCTATAGGAGCTGAGTAACCGGGCTCCTTCATCTGAAAAATGTCGGAGTTCGCATTAAAAGTCTCCAATGGCTAGAGACTAAGTCTTTTGTACTATTTTAAAAAAAGGGAAAAAAATACAAAATAGAAAACGTGAAAAAAAAGTGTAGGTTGTGTTAGTATGTGACAGAAGTCAGCTTGCCGATTTATGGATCTAATGTTGAGATTTTGGTTAATATTTGGACCATTTGCTGATAAATGTTGTGCGTCATTCCTTTTTATTAGATTAGTTAACCTGGAATTAAAAGTGTCTGTGGTTTAGAAGCTAACCGGGGTGGTGTTTCTCGGATTTTAATCACCGATGCTTGATATATGTTTTTTCCTTGATATCTTGGCAATATGGTAGATGGAGCAATGGCCATTATCAAATATTGGTGTTTGTTTACTGTTCTTATGCCTGAGAACAAGCATGGTTTAGGTGTGGGGGGAATTGATAGGTTGCAATTTTATCATTTAATTCATTATTAATTTTCCCTATTACCTGACCCGATGTGGATTAATTGCTGGATTCTACTCATTTTTAGTATTTTGCACTTATTTCATGGTGTAGAGCGAAAATATGATAACAAGTGTCAATTTGACAGAAAAGGAATCCAAATAATAGAGCTTATTCCAGGGGCATTTTTGGAAAAGGAACACTTATTCCCATTTTGGTAATTGCTGCAAAAGAAAAAGGACGGCTGAAGGGCTTCTTCTTCCTGGTGGGAGCCGCCGCACAATGGATGCTTAGTTAGTAATAAGATAGAATAGGAATTGAGAGCAGAGAACTAGCACTATCTATAGCTTTTGACTTTTCTTCGTTTCTTTAGTTTTGAGTAGTTTTTCATCTTCTTGGTACGTAGGACTTTTAGCTTAGCGTTTCTTTTGACTCTTCCTTGGAGTCTTGGGTGGATTCCTCCTACGCATGTCAGGAGCACTTGGAGGATTCAATCACTTTCTGTATTCTTTTACCAATTGAACGAATTGAACCCCTTCGATCAAGGACAATGGCCGCGACTTTTACTTCAATTTTGTATGGGTTTTTTGCATCAAATATGAACTAATTTTCTCACTCTAGTCAAGGGACAACGGAGGCCCTGACTCGCCTAAAAATTGTGAGATCGATTTAATTTTATCCTTTTCTTTTATTTATTGGTATTCGCATATTCCTTGATTGCAGTACTCGTGATTATTTAATTAATTGATTGTCTTGGATCCGGATAATTAGTTAACTTGATAATCTATTGTCAATTGGGGCATTAAATCCATAATTGTTTATTTGCCTCAAAATAGTGTCAACTGGCATGATTAGGTTTGTGTCAGGGGAATACGCGGGCTAATCTAAAATAACCCTGGTAGTGCATTATTTGGTTAGAATAGAGCTCCTCTAATACGTAAGGTAATTGGGGAATTAAATCCTACGGGCGTACCTAAGATTATTTCTCAATTAGAACAGTGATTAACGGGCGTACCTTAATCACCGGCACAGTAAGGAGGGTTGACTGTCATCACATGTTTGACAGTTATAACCTATTTATTAGTAAATAATTGGAATTGCCTTTGTTTAAATGATTAATTAGGTGAACCATTGCTGAACTTATTTCTTGGCTAGATCATTAGTTATCATTCATTTGACTGTAGTAAATTGTTATTTAATTTTTAGTAGTTTCTTGGATTTTATTTGTATTTATTTGATTGTTACCTTCTACACAAAAATACCCCCTAGTTATTGTGAATTTGAAAAGAAACAGTTACACCCAATTCCTGTGGATTCGATCTTGCTTATCACTATTTACAAAACTTAACTTTAGTTGAACAAGTTTTTATTATAGCACAGGCCTGACACCCTGTCAGTGATTACCATTGGCAACCCGAAGTACTTCCCTTGCTTCACCACCTTTATACGTTGTAAACTTCTGCAAATTTCTGTTTGTGCTTGTCTCTCCACATTTCTACTAAAACAAACTGAAGATTTTTCCATGTTGATAACCTGTCCGGATCCTTTTTCATATGTTTTCAGAATTGTCATCACTTCTTGAGCTTGCTTCTTATCCGCTTTGCAAAAAACTAACTAGTCATCAGCAAAGAAGAGGTGAGTTAGTGATGGTCCACTTCTACTAATCTGCATTCCAGTCAAACTTTTGCTCCTTTGTGCTTGAGCCAGCAAGTTGGAAAAACCTTCGGATACTAGTAGAAACAAATAAGGCGACAATGGGTCTCCTTGTCTAATCCCTCTTGACGGTATCACATATCCTTTAAGCTCACCATTTATGTTGAAAGAAAAAGAAACTGTTGAGATGCATTCCATTATCCAATTTATCCATGTATCACAAAATCTCATTTTTTGCATAATTGCCTTTAGGTATCCCCACTCAACCCTGTCGTAAGCTTTCGACATATCTAGCTTTAGAGCCATAAACCTATTAGATCCTTCTCTTTTGTTTTTGAGGTAGTGCAAGTACCCGTGAGAAATAATGACATTGTCCAAAATCTGTCTTCCAGGTATAAAGGCTGCTTGGTTTTTACTAATACAGTTTTCCAAAACCTTTTTCAATCTATTTGCTAGAATTTTGGAAATGATTTTATAGAGTACATTATAAAGACTTATAGGCCTAAACTGCTTAACCTCAGTGGGATTATCAACTTTGGGAATGAGTGATATGGTTGTGTGATTCAAAGCCTTTAACATATGTCCAGAATGAAAGAAACTTTTGATTGCTAGAGTGATGTCATTTTTAAGAAAGTGCCAATATTTCTGAAAGAAAATTGGTGTCATGCCATCAGGTCCCGAGGCTTTGGTTGGATGCATAGAGAAAAGTGCATCTTTAATTTCTTTTTCCATGACTGGTTGGGTTAGATCAATGTTCATGTGATCCGCTATTGACTGTAATATTCCCTCTAGAACCATCTCAGTTGGGGTCCCTCCCTTGCTACTAAAAAGCTCCTTGAATTGTTTAACAACCTCTTCTCCAATTTCCTCCTCAGATGTAGTCCAAGTTCTGTCCTCCCTTTGTATTCTTTGCATTTTGTTTCTCTTTCTCCTACCTTTCACACTAGAGTGGAAAAAATGAGTATTTTTATCCCCCTCCTTCAACCATTGCACTCTAGATTTTTGACTCCAAAAGAGTTCCTCTTCATCATAGGCCTTATTTAATTTTCTTCTGAGATCCTTATTGGTACCCTTTTTGTCTTCGCACTCCTTACCTTGAAGCTGTTCCAATTGTTTTTTCAGACTGTCAATCATGCTTCTAGCATTTCCTTGGAAGGTATTTCTCCATTTCAGAAGAGCGACTCTGCATTTAGCTATTTTCTTATGCACTTTGAACATATTAGAACCTGTTTGTTCCTTCTCCCATGCATGCTTTATGACTTGTTCCACACCCTCTTTTTCATCCATCTCTTATCAAAAAAGAAGTGTTTCTTTTTCTTCTCCTTGAGAGGATTGGAGTCTATTAGCAACATACAATGATCTGATCCCAGATTCTCTATGTGTTTGACTGTGGTTCTGTCAAAATTTTGGCTCCACTCATTACTTACCAAGGCTCTGTGACGACCCCACCATACCCAGAGGCGTACCAAAGGGCTTAGCGGACCGTCTGCCTAACTCGCGCCAGGACTCGAAAACGCAAAGCAATGAAAGCTATATAAACCAAAAGAGTACTATTCACAATATATACATTGGCAAAAGAGTTCTATTTACACCCTCAACAGCAGATTTCCAGACCACTACATCACCTTATGATAAAAACCAAAATCAGAAAGTAGACCCGAAGAAGGGTTCTTACACGGATCTCTATAACAAGAAGGACCAGCTTAATTGTCCGGTTACTACAAACTAAACCTAGCTATACTAGTGACAGTGCCAAAAAGTCTCCCGCGTCGGCCCCTGTTAAGGAAAACAAAGGGAAAGGGGTAAGCTATACGTTTAGTAAGTAACAGGGGTAAAAACGCAAATGGCACATCAAGACAAACAATTACGTCACAAAGATGCCAAGTCAAAAGCAAAAGAAATAACAGCACTAGTTACGGATACAAGTTGGCTCTAAAGCCAAGTCATTTGCCTCGTGTGACCTCCTGTCGACACTCCATACACCACAAATAAAGGTCCGTAAAACTCCACTTGTACTCCCACCATACCCCTTATCACCCTTACTGGCCAGTCAACCGCACAAAATGGCTCGAGCAATCAAAACGAAATCGAACTTGGTTCACAAACATGGTGACCTCAAGATTAGGTTGAACTGATTTCGACCAAGCCCCGGCCGACTCGAATAGTCCGTCTAGGTCTTGAGATCGGGCCCCAAACTCATCATATTTCAAAAAGTCACCCCGAGCGACAAGCTCCAGGGGTTCAGTCCCAAAACAATTCATATACGCATGTCATGTACAAATACAAGTGCAAATTAGGGTTTAGGTCGAGTGTGATAAAATATACCCTCGCCTAAGTGCCATTTTATTCACATCAATGCACATAAGCAACTTATACATAGAAACGGCCTGAATACTTACATAAAAAGCAAGTATAGCAAAAGTACAAAAATCAAGTCGCGTGCGACAGCTAGTGGGTCCCACTGGCTCTGCCTAGCCTGCTACCGTCTGCAATAGAAGGTTGTATCATATTATTTCACAAACAGCTACTAAAATGTATAAATCAAGCAAAAATGGCAAAATGGACACGCGCGCCCACGGAAACGGCGAATGGAAACGGAAACGGCCGGCAAGATGGAAACGGGCAGATTTGCTACCCTGAACCGTTTTCACCATAAGTTAGACTATGAATGTCGGATTAAGGTGTATGAAGTACCGTTGCGAAGCTAAGAAGAAGGGCTACAACTTTCATGAAGACACCTCAACCCAGATCTCAATGGGTATAGGTCAAAATTGGGACAAACAGTTCCAAAATTTCATATTTAGGCTGACGGACAGGGTATGTTTTAATGACCATAACTCCTTGCTCACAAATGAAAATCAGGAAATTCCGAAAGAAATAGATAGCCAGTACATAAGGCTCCAACCTTTGTGTTGTGACCAAAGTTTGAATCAGTACAGACCATAGGGAAAAAGGGGTCCAAAGTTCGTGCTCAGAACTGACCAGCTTCAACGACAATTCTGACACCTTACATTGTTTTGAGCATAACTGGAGCTACACTCATCGGATTGGGCTAAAAGTTTGCAGGAACAACAAGGACTTAAGAAGCTACAACTTTTATGTTTTGGACAAACCCTGAATCAATACGTAGCATAAAGAAAAAGGGAGCCAAAATTCGGGTTCTGGGCTGCCCTGTTTTCCAGTTCGAACGGTTTCGCACGTCGCAAACGCATGATCCGTTTCTATGGTTCTCATGCAAGTTTTCTAACCAATTTCATACCAAATAACACACACATATACTAGTTCCGAATAGTTTCACAAGAGACCCAAAAATTCCTTTCCCAATTTAACCCCAAAACCTAGCAAACACTAACCATGGTTTAGGCTCTAACCTTACTAGCTCCAACTAGCTTCAAAACCTTAACCAACCAAACCCTAACCATCTAAGCCCTAGCTCAACCAAACTAACTTCCCTTTAAACTAGAGTTTCATGACTAAACTGGATTTTGCTAAGATCCAACCATACAAGTAAAATTAATACATCAAAGATTCTATTTACAAGTCAAATAACCAACCAAATCCACTTAAAGAACCACGAAGCAAGAAACCCTAATTTCTTCCTAGCCTTGACCGAATTTTATGCAGCAATGTATCACCAAAATAAACCTTCAAACTACACTATAATCACCATATAAACCATAAAAGTGT
Organism: Coffea arabica; assembly: GCF_036785885.1. Classification (NCBI taxonomy): domain Eukaryota; kingdom Viridiplantae; phylum Streptophyta; class Magnoliopsida; order Gentianales; family Rubiaceae; genus Coffea; species Coffea arabica. The sequence goes on from NC_092313.1 coordinate 37,405,522, forward strand.
ACAACCACAACAAGAGAATCACTTTCATGGCTTCAAGATTCATTCACCAAAAATCAACTTCCAAGTGAGATGATTTACCTTCAAGTAAGCCTTGCAAGTGATGAAACTACAACAAGCAAGTGCCCAAGTTGTTGCCCTAAGCTCCAAGATCAAGATGGATGGCTAAAACTTGGATGAACTTGGAAGAAATCCTCTCTTCTTCCTTGGCTTCAATCTCGGCTCTCTCTCTCTCTCTCTCTCTGTCTTGAAGTTTGTTTGGTTTATAAACTATGTTTAGCTTCTATTTCCTTGGTATAATATAAGTCAAAGACTCCAAAAGATATTTTCCACTTCAACCAATCACGCAAAAGTTTGAATTTTGCTCCTTAGCCCTTACACCTTCACTTTCTCTTTCTTACACTCTTGCCCATAAATATATGAAAAGCTTTCAATTAACTCCATAGAGTATACACTTAATCTAGTCCAAAATCCTTAATCACACTTAATCACTTCACTAACCACCCTTCTATCTTAATCATCCATTCTTAATCATCCCTTATTCCACATAAAAGCAACTCAACAACACACTTTTTAACATGGGCAAAATCAAAGGCTGTAAAACCAACTTAGGGTTTCTAATGGATTGTACACTAGAGGTTTTAGTAATAACCCAAATTAGGGTTTTCAAATTATTTAGGCAAAATAACATTTTAAAGAATTACCACCAACCTTAAAACCAGGTTTTATAGAAAAAAAATAATGCTAATATTCCTTATTCAAATAATATCAAAATTAAGGACTAACCAGGGTCTTACAGGCTCTATCTAGCCTTTGTTTTATTTCCCCTTCATGAGGCCAATGGTTACTCGAAGTCCAGGGATTACCTTCAAAGCCAATATCAATGAGTCCATTGTGTTCAATGAAGTTGGTAAAGTCTTTAAATGATCCTTGCTCTCTTTTTCTACCTCCCCACTTTTCCTCATTTGATGTAATGTTATTGAAATCTCCTGTGATGATCCACCTAGGACCCCATAGTACATTCCTTCGTTGTACCGCTTCCCACTGCTTCCTCCTAATTTGATCATCAATACTGGCATAAATGCCAATGAACCACCAGTCCTCATTCTTGTCTGTATCCATTATGTGGAGTTCCATAGTGAAAGCAGTAGTTTTGATCTCCACCACTGTCACCTCATAGTTCCACATTACCATCATGCCACCTGCTTTATTCATAGACTCCACCACTTCGCATTGCTCAAATCTCAGTTGTCTTCTAATCCTTTCCATGAACTGTAATCTGTTTTTAGTCTCACACTGGAACACTATTTGTGGGGAGAGGAGGTTGCAAGCCTCCATCAACTGGGAAATTGTCAAGGGGCTCGCAGCACCTTGGCAATTCCACACCAGCGCTGTCATTTATCCATGGGTGACCAAATTAGGTTGGTCACCTCCCCTTCAGATTGGCTTGCACAGATTTCTTGATCAGTCCCCATTTTTCCTTTTTTCGCAACTGTTTTGGTCACTTCAACATCCACCATATCTTCATCTAGTAGTTGAAATTTCCTTTTCCCTGTGGCCTGTTTGCTCAGCCATTGTTTCTGAACACCTTTCTAGGATTTCCTCGTTATCAATGGAGTGTTTAACTTACTCCTAGTGCGTGTATTTCTTTTGTGGTTGCACATATCCTCCCCAACCTCCAGTTGAGGTTCCACTTGCATGCTCTCAACTTCTAATTCCTTTGAAGAGTGTTCCACCACCTTTTCCAGCACTACATTTAGCTGGCCTCCACACAATCTCGTTTCAGGCTCTTGTTGAGCCTGCTCCTATTTTTCATCTCTGTCATCCCTAATCACCTCACTGTCCTTCAAATTGTGTTGTTCCTCTGATAACACTATCTCATTTACCTGAATGACACCTACTGTTTGATCACATTCCTTACTTGTATTCCCCTCCTCAGCTGCCTTACCCCTCTCCCTCAACTCCCTCCCACTTGGTTTTGGGACCAGCTCACCTTCTTTGAAGCCCCACCTTTGTTTGTTTGGGGATATATTAGGAGACTATCTCTCTCGCCTTTCCTTCTGAGGTGACAATTTCCCACTGCCAGCCCTCATCCATGGATCGAATTGATTGTCTTGTTGGCCTTTACCCCCTACTGTACTAGCTGAACAATTTTTTTCGCTGTGTCCAATTTTGCCACAAGTATAACAGAAGTCAGGTCCTCTCTCATATAGTCAGGTCCTCTCTAACACAAGTATAACAAGTATAGTTGAAGCTTAACCATTTCAGTTTTCCTTCCATTTTCACCGTAGTACCTCTCATCAGGGGTTGTGAAATGTCTGCGATGACTAAAATTTTTATGTGCCTCCCTTCCTTTCCTCCACCTTGGGGTATAATCACTACTCTTGTTTCATGAAACATTGATGCTATCTTTTTCCCCACCTCCTTGGATAACCAGTGTACGGGAAGATTCCATACTTGAATCCATAATGGTGCAATGTTAAAATCAGCTCCCTCCTCTTCAAAACCTTCAAACCATGGTTTAACCACTATAATCTGGCTATCAATAATCCATGGACCTCCCTTGTAAATCCTTTCTCTATCTTTCTCGCTGGGTATGAAAAATTGAAAAGTGTTTACACCAACCTCCACCACCATTAGTCCTTTAGGATAACCCCATGCTATTGTCACAAAGTTTTTCACACCCACAAAGTTGATGATTTTCTCACCCATTATCTTCCCCACTAAACTTTCTTTACACTCCTTCACACTTGGGCCTACATCTCCAAAATCAATCTCTGTTTCACCACTTTCTTTGGTGGAAAGTTCAAATCTTTGCAGGATTTCACTTATTTCCTCCACCATATATCCTCTACTATGTTTCTATAAGGGAATATCACAGAACAATACCAGTTAAGAATTTGGGACAGCAAGGTTGATGGACTAACAACAACGGTAAACCTCTAAGATCAAGATTTCCCAATGTTATGTTCCACTGAGGTTAAAGACTCAGGAATATAAGACCTCAGAATAGAAACCGAAAGACCAACTTACTGCATTAGTATAACAACTAAAAAAATCACCTTCATTTTACCATGAAAATCAAGAAGACTGTAACAGCCCCCTCTTTTTTTTAAAAAAAAATTTCTTCTTTTTTTTTAAACATTTTCTATTTTCAGACAGTGTTTTTTTCCTAATAAACACCAGGAAGAGAGAACATTAAAATTAAAAAGCAAGTAAAAGGACTACACAACTACCCCTCAAGAGTACATGCAGACCAGAAAGGATCCTTAGGTAAAAGCATAAAGTTACTTGTCTTAGCTTGGAGTAAAATTTCCAACAGAGGTAGCAGTGGAGGATCCTCTCTTTACTACTTCTTCGGCTTCACCAATCAGAAACTAGAACTGTGATCTTGTCGGTATCTCATTTATGGTAACCCTCATAATGTCGGAAGTCTTTTTAGTGTTAAAGTGGAAGTTCTTCGGTCGGTGGAGTAAAATTAAAGTGGAAGTCTCCTGCGAAAATTTCTAGATTTTCTAGCAATTTGAGATTATGAAACTTTTCTTAACAAAATTCACTCCCTTGACTCAAATTCAACCATTAAAACAACCAAGAATCTAAGACAAGTAAGTTCAAATAAGAGCTATATAGACAAGTAAAATTTCGGGGTTTCATACTCTCTCCCTTTTAAAAGAATTTCGTCCTCGAAATTCTAACCCTTGGTCGCACAAAACTTGATGCTAAAAGATTTTTCTCCAATTTTCAAGTGGCTTTTTCTCACTTATAGTGTTACCAAAAACTTACCTAAAGGAAAAATCTCACCGACGTAATGACTAAGTTGATATGTTAAGAAAGTTCAATGAAGACGTCAAATTGTGCAAAGTGATATAAATTTAGGAACTTGACGAAAAGGAAAAATCGTAACTATGAAACTTGGTTACTACTCTTGCTAAATCGTGAAATAAAACACTATGTATTGGCAAATAATCTCCAAAGTACATCTTCTCTCATGACTACAATTAAATCTCTAGACACGTACTACCCTTTCTAATCACCCTTTCTTTAATAAATTCAATTTACTACGTAAGACGTTCACTACGTATCTTGTGACGACCCCACCTCTCCCTGAAGCGTACCCTAGGGTTTAGTGGACCGTCTACCCAGCTCTCGCCAGAACTTACTCACTCACATAAAAAAAAATAGGGTGCAATCTCAAGAATAAAAGAAATAACAGTTGCCAAGTTTGGAACATACAAATACCTTCATTTCTATCTCAAACATCCATACAATCCCAAATATATCAAAAGATTTAAGTTCTCAATACATTCAACCCTAATTGAGCGACTAGTGCGAGTACAATCACAAAATTTCCAAAAAACTAGACTATGCTAGCCTGTACCAGTCTCACGCCTTGCTCGTACCCCTGTAAGGAAAACAAATTTAACGGAATAGGGTGAGCTAAAACTCAGTGAGGTTCCAAATAGCAAGTAGACTATTATTTAAAAGTGCACGTATCAACGTAACAAAGTAGCAAGTATAAAAGTGAGCAATAACACTTCAAATAGTAAATCTCAAAATGAGCGAGTGTAAAATTCTTTTTCTAAAAAAAACAATAACACTACGAATAACAATCAAAGTATAAGGATACCGATGGCTCTCAGGAGCCAAATTCCCGTTGCTTCACCAGAGCTTGATCAAGTAGTAGTTGACACTCCGTCAACTTTCGAGTAAAGTAACCAGTCTTGTAGTGCTCCGCTTGACACCAATCCATCCACCATTCAATCCCCTTACTGGGTCCGAACACCAACTAAACACTGGTGGTAATACTCGAGCATACCAATTAGTCGAGGAGGTATCACTCCACTCTACAAAACAAGAGACCCATGGTTCGTTATCTAATCGACCAAACTCTTGCCGGCTCGACTCGATTAACTAGCCAGTAGGGTTTGGGTTCCCAAGTAGTCAATATAGTCGATGACCAATCGACTTAGTCAAGAGAAAAGTACGAAGACGAGAATGAGAGCCACCTCCTACTCAGATTGAGTGTGGTACATGCTGCCGCTTAGTACTTACAAGTCAAGTACAAGTATATCAAGTCAATTGCAACAATAAATAAGTACATATCACATTAGGGCAAGTACGATAAAGTACACCCTTACCCGAACAAACCAATCAAATATCATTCAATCACATTGGTCAAGTATTAAAAACAAGTGTCATGTTCAATCAGGTATTTGGAAGTACTCACCAAAGATTTAGTGCTTATCAAAATTCACGCTCAGGTGTAACTCCTTGGTTGGAGTCCAAATCTGCGATAAAATATCATTTAAGAGCTTTGAAATCAACTAAGGTTCGAAACTTAAGCGTTTCGTTTAACGAAAATCAAGTAATTGAAACTCATTTGGATAATATTCACATTACTTATCATACTCTAGAAAACTCATGCTCGCTCTTTTAGTTTTGGTAATGAAGCGATTAAAACTTTGGAACTCCTATTTGAGTTGAAAAGATGAGAAAAATGTATTTCCATTGGTCGCTACTTTCATTTTTCTAAGGGTACGAGTTTCAGCCAAATTCTAACTTATATAACTCTATGAAAGATGACTTGAATACCCTAGATAAATCAAATTCAATTCGACCTCAATTCTTCGCTCGAGTCGCAAGTACACACTCCTAACTCTTGAGTGAAAATTTGAGCAGCATGCCCTTTGTATTTAGCTATTTTTCAGCCATTTATGGCTTCATTATTTTCCTCAAATCAGCCCAAATTCAATACATAAGTAAGCTTAACACAATAGCTCTTCAACTAGGCTCAAAATCATCCAATTACAAAACAATTCTAGCAATGCAACTATCAAAATCAAAACTGGAAACTAGTATTAAAGAAGAATAACTAAGTAGCAGACTTGACACCTTCTAGCATTTTGGTCACAACTGAAACTACGCTTATTGGATTGGGATATATTTTATGGTGTTTCTAAACTAAGACAAAGGGCTACAACTTTCATGAAGATAAGTCAACCCATTTCACAATTGATCCAGGTCGCATTTGCAGATTACTGAACCAGAATTTCATTGTCTGTCTGGTTGTCAGCACTGGATTCAAATGGCAATAACTCAAGATACAAAAGTCCGATTGAGGCGTTTTTAGATGCGTTGGAAAGATGAAATATAGAACTAAAATTTTTATGTTTTGACCAAAAGCTGATTTGATACGGATCAAGGTGAAAAATGAAGCCAAAATGTGAAATCTCAAAACTGCCCGCGAAACAGTGCATTTGGCAGTCAGGGGTAATTTAATCATTTAACATGCTACAGTAGTTCGATTGAGCTGAAATTTTACAGGTCACTATATAACTCCATTCTCTACAACTTTCATGTTTTGATCTAGGTCTAATTCAGCCTCTAACATGGGCAAATTAAACAGGTCAGGAACAGGACCGATTGGTCTCAACTTTCTGGAATTTGATGATTCAATGTTTGAAATTCACACTTATATCTTGAATCAATACCCCAAGTGCCTATCCAAGCTTATCAACATCATATACTAGAATAAAAACAAGATTCACAACTGAAAATTTCAAACCCTAACTAACAATTATAAGCTAATAAGCCAAACCATCAAATCTTCCATACAATCCATCACAATCAAGCCATGTTTTGCTTAAATTGCAAAATAAGCAAGAAACAAGAGAGGTTTCTAGTATAGTACCTCAAAACCCCCAAAATAAGTTGTAATACAAGAACTTTCTTCCTCCTAAAAGTTCCACCAAACTCACCTCTAAGCTTTCCCAAAGATTAATTGGAGTGGATTCAAGGTTCACTTTACTTTTCTCAAGATTCAAGCAAGGTTGTTATGGTGGAAATGGAGTTTTTACTCCTCTCTTTTCCTCTCCAAACTCACGGCTACAATGAAGAAAAAAGTACAGGAATTTTGGTCCAAAAACAAAGTTAAGAAGATAGGAAATTTATTGGTTAAACTTGGTTGGCCAACACTTGTCAAGCCACCATTGGTCCTCTTGTTTTTTTTTTCTTTCTTCCTTTTCTTTTGGTCACAAATGGTGGCTGTTTTATAGGATATTTTAGGGGTGATTAACTGAAATAAAAGCAAGGTGATTAAGGTAATAAAGTAGTGTTCAAGTGGTGTACTCACTCAACAACAAACGGTACATGTCGGTTCACACCGTTTTTCCTCAACTCGCACGGTTTTCACTTACAATTCACTAACTTATTATTATTACTTCTAATCATGCACTTTTCTTATCTAAAACTCACTCTTAACTACCAAATTTAGTACACACACCCACCAAGTGATCACACGGCCAAAATACGTGAAAACCCTAATTTATGCAATTCCTTTAGAAAATCATAACTTGAGTTACAACTGTCAAAAATTCATACAACTTGGCCTTTTAAAAACTAGACTTCAAATACTAATAATCAGTAGAAGACACCTCAAAGAGATTCAGTTCATAAGTTGGTCCAAATTGAGCTAAAAGCTACTACAACATTCCTATTGTTACTTGTGCAGGGCAGAATTTTCAGTCAATTTTGCCAATTTTCTGAAATTTATAGAGATTGAATCAAACTCTGAATTTTTCACTATAGGAAGCACTACGAGTCTAGTTTCAAACACAATAAACGAAACTCAATTCCAGATTTCCTATACAAAATTATAGCCAATTTCCCAAAGCTGCGCAGAGACTCCTGCGAAAATTTCTAGATTTTCTAACAACTTGAGAATATGAAACTTTTCTTAACAAAATTCACTCTTTTATCTCAAATTCAACCATTAAAGCAACCAAGAATCAAAGGTAAGTGAGTTCACATAAGGATTATAAAGACAAGTAAAATTTCGGGATCTCACATATCTTCCCACAGATACAATGATTTCAAGTAACATTACTAATTCTTGATATGTCCATTTTTTTCTTTTCTCCTTCCCTCTATCCTTCATAATAAGTTCCTCTTTTCTCTGAAACTTCCATACCTAATCCAAAACTCTCAACCTCAGAGGGATAGGAATCAAGCAAATAAGCAAGGGTAGTCAATCTAGGTTCAAACCTATCACAAGACAAATACATAGGCAATTGTAATTAGACTACATCAAAATAAACACAGGACAAGGCCACACTTTCATTGGAGCAATTAAACAGGTCTATAGTGCTAACACCTTAGACATTTACGACAATCATCAGGTTTCAAATCTGGCTTCTATCTATAGAAATCCTAATCGGACATTTACGAGACTAGTCCATGATGACACTCATTGATCCATTCTCCTTGATCATCTCAATCTCAGATCTAATACTAGAATCTTTCATGCCTTGACGTTTACTATCCAAATTTATCTTAAGTTCAATCGAGATATAGACCATTATTCTAGTGCTCTCCACCTTTGGTACTCGGGTACAAAAATCCAAAATTAGGAGAATTCACATCTCAGGCCATACGCTCCCAAATGCAAATCATCCAAGTTAAGATTTCTACCTGACATACATATATAGATTTCTCAAGTATCATGATAAATGTTTTACGCCTATAACCTTCATGATTCACAATTTATGCTTATGAAGAGAACCAAGTCCTTTATATTTATTCATATAATTGGGACCATATAACCACTTGGTCCAAACTCACACTGCGTAGAGACCACGCGAAACAGCTCTGATACCACCTGTGACGACCCCACCTCTCCCTAGGGCGTACCCCAGGGTTTAACGGACCGCCTGCCCAGCTCTCGCCAGGACTCACTCACTCACTTCAAATAAAACAGTTTACAACTTCAAGAATAAATGAAATAACGGTTCCCAAGTTTGGAACGTACATGTACATTCATTCTATCTCAAACGTTCATACAATCCGAAATATAACAAAAGATATAAATTTCAGATACATTCAACCCTAACCGAGCACTAGTGCGAGTACAATCGTAAAAGTTCAAAACTAGACTATGCTAGTCTGTACCATTCTCACACCCTAGTTCGTTCCCCCTGCAAGGAAAACAAATTTAACGGAATAGGGTGAGGTAAAACTCAGTGAGGTTCCAAATAGCAAGTTGACTATTATTCAAAGTGCAAGTATCAAAGTAGCAAAGTAGCGAGCATAAGAGTTCATAAAAGTGAGCAATAACACTTCAAGTAGCAAATATCAAAATGAGCGAGTGTAAAGTTTTTAAAATGAAACAATAACCCGATAAGTATTAATCATTTCAAGGTATAAGGATACGGATGGCTCTCAGGAGCCAAGTTTCTGTTGCTTCACCAGAGCTTGATCAAGTAGTAGTTGAAACTCCGTCAACTTTCATGTAAAGTAACTAGTCCAGTAGAGCACCACTTAGCTACAATCTCCGTCCACCATCCAAACCCCCTACCGGATCCAAAATCCTCAATAAACACGGGTGGTAATACTCAAGTATACCGATTAGTCGAGGGGGTATCACTCCACTCAACAAAACAAGAGACCCAGGGTTCGTTACCCAATCGACCAAGCCCTTGCTAGCTCGACTCGAGTAACTAACCACATGGTTTCAGGAATTCCAGAGAGTGCGCACATCACATACATGTATATCAAGTTAATTGCAACAATAAACAAGTATATATCACATTAGGGTAAGTGCAATAAAGTACACCCTTGTCCGATCAAACCAATCAAATATCAAGTATTTAAATCAAGTATCATGTTCAATCATGTACTTGGAAGCACTCACCAAAGATTTAGTGCTTGTCAAACTCACGTTCAGGTACAACTCCTTGATTGGAATCCAAATCTGCGATAAAATATTATTTAAGAGTTTAAAATCCATTAGGGTTCAAAACATAGGAGTTTCGCTTCAAGAAGATCAAGTAAATGAAACTTGTTTAAGTAGTAGTCATATAACTTCTCAAACTCTCAAAAATTCATGCTCGCTCTTTTAGTTTCGATAAAGAAGTGATTCATACTTTGGAAGTCACACTTGGCATGAAAAATCGAGAAAATCGTATATTTAAGGGTCGCTACTTTCACCTTTTAAAGGGTAGGAGTTTCAGCAAAATGTTTAGCTTATGTACCTCTTACTAAAGAAAACTCGAATACCATAAACAATCGAAATTCACCTCAATCTCGAGTCATTGCTCAAGTCTCAAGTTCACTCGCCTAACCCTTGAGTGAAAATTTGGGCAGCACACCCTTTGTATTTAGCTATTTTCCAGCCATTTATGGCTTCATTATTTTCCTCAACTCAGTCCAAATTCAACACATAAGCAATCTTAACAAAATAGCTCTTCAACTAAGCTCAATATCATCCAAATACATGTCAATTCTAGCGATGAAACCACCAAGACCAAAACTGGAAACTAGTATTAAAGAAGAATGTCTAAGTGGCAGATTTGTCATCTTTCGGTTACAACTGAAGCTACACTTATCGTATTGGGGCAAATTTTATGGCATTTCGAAGCTAAAACATAGACCTACATTTCTATGAAGACATCAACACCCATTTCTCGCATTTCCAGGGTAAAAAATGGAAACCTCAGAGAAAACAGAAAGCTGCCGGTGAAACAGGGCATTTGGGCAGTTAGGGGTATTTTAGTCATTTCAAAAGATACAATGCTCCGATTCAGCTGAAATTTTGCACATAGATAGTTCACTAAATTCCATACAACTTTCATGTTCTGAAGAAGAACTGATTTAGCCTTTATCATGGACGAATATGCAGGTCAAATTGGTTCAAAAAACAGGCAGAATCTCTATCAAATGCTGGAATTCAACTTTTACTCTAGCAAAGTTACACTCAAGCCCAAAATCACTTCACAAGTTCCATTTCCAACCTCAATAACATCATTTACTAGTTAAACAACACTAATCAAAACTGAAAAGATGCAAACCCTAGCTAAACATGCCACTACTCCATCAAAACTAAACAAGTAACCATAGCAAACCAAGAATATAAGCTTCTATCCCAAATTTAACAAGGTTAAGCAAAAGAAAAGGAAAGTCAAGCTTTATTCCTTCCAAAAACTGCTTGCAAATGAAAACCAAACCACTCTCTTCCAAAAATTTCACCACACCAAGCTTTCCAAACATCAAAAGGTAAGTTTAATCGGTTTAGTTTTTGAGATTTCAACTCAACAAGGAAGAATCAAAGTTGGAGTTGAAGTTGTTTTTCTCTCTTTTTCCCTCTCTTAGTTTCAGCCAACATCAAGCAAAAATGAAGGAAATTGAGCCAAAAAGAAAGATAAGAAGGTAGGAAATTTGTTTAGTCAAAGTTTACTAAATTTCCAACAAGTGTCACACTTTGATTTGAGGTCAAATTTTTTCTTTTCTCTCTTGTTTTTTTAGCCCAAAATTTTGGCTGGTATAAGGAGATATTTAGGGCTGATTTTGCTCAATTAATAACAAGGAGATTAAGGTAATAAAGTAGTGTTCAAGTGGTGCACTCAATCGGAAGCAAATGGTGCACGTCGGTTCAAGCCTATTTTCCTTAACTCGCACGTACTAGTGTTTTCACTTATGATTCACTAATTTATTATTAGCACTTCTAATCATGCACTTTCTCTTATCTAAAACTCACTCTTAACCGCCAAATTTAGTACACATACCACACCAAGTGATCACACTACCAAAATGCACCAAAAACCCTAACTTATGCCATTCCTTTAGAAAAATCATAACTTGAGTTATAAATGTCAAACATTCATACAACTTGGCCTGTTAAAAACTAAACTTAAAACACTAATAATCTTTAGAAGACACCTCAAAGAAATTCAGCTCTTAAGTTAGTCCAAATTGAGCCATAAGCTACTACTACATTCCTATGTTTACTTGCGCAGGACAGAATTTTCAGTCAGTTTTGTCAATTTTTTTGGAATTTATAGAGATTGAATAAAACTCTAAATTTTCCACTGTAGGAAGCCCTATGAGTCTAGTTTCAAACGCAACAAATGGAACTCAATTCCGACTTTCCTATTCGAAGTTATAGCCAATTTTCCAAAGCTGCGCAGAGCCTCCTGCGAAAATTTCTAGATTTTCTAGTAACTTGAGATTATGAAACTTTTCTTAACAAAATTCACTCCGTTGACTTGAATCTAAGGCAAGTAAGTTCAAATAAGAGCTATAAAGACAAGTAAAATTTCGGGGTCTCATATTGTTTTTGTGAAAGGGGTTGTGGTAGCACTTTAGAAACTGACGGAGGTCTAATGGGTGATACAAAAGTAGTATGTGTCCACTGCAAAGGTAGCTACACTGGGGAGCTTCCAGGCACTCGGAGAGCTTGAGCTTTGAAGAGAATATTCTCTTTCTTTTAGAGTACTAAACCATGGATTAACGAATGCTTTCGATTTTGCCCTTGAAATTATGCCCATGTGAGAGAAATGTGCTATTTTTAGCTGGAAAAAAGAGCAAATATGAGCATTAGGACCAAATTGGTTCATAATTTATATTTTAGAGACTACTCTGTCTGATTTTAAATATTAGGGACTAAAAAGTTTTTTGTGAAAATGTTAGGGACCAATTTGGCAAATTTCCTTGAAACTATCCATTGAAGTGCTTGTTTTTGCCTCCTCAATGCTAGTAACAACTTTTCCATCTACACATTATCGAGGAAAACACTCACAATTATCAGTAATATATTATCTAGAACTAGAAAAACGTATCTCAAATGCTTTGGTAATGGTTTTAGCTCTAAGGTCGGAGCTTATTTGCTAGATGGTATTGGTAATCCCTTTCCTCTTGGTAAACTATCATATTGATTCCCTCATTCGTAAAGCTCTTGAGAGTTTAGTTGAACATATTGGGAAATTTCCATATCTTTCTCTTCTTGCAACACTGTATCAATCAAACAAATCTCAAAAGGATCGAATTCTTCATTCATTCGATTCAATTCTTGCGTTAGATTCTCAATTTCATTTATAGCACAATTGTGATTAGTAAATGAAGAAATTTCTCAAGTTTATATAAATTAAACTCAGTTTCATCTTCATCTACTTGGAACTCAAGCTTCCCTTTTTGCACATCAATACAAGCACTTGCAGTAGTTAGAAAAGCTTTATCAAGTATAATTGCATGCTTACATCCTCTTCCACTACAAAAAAAAAAAAAGATTTCTAGTGACAACAATCTTTGTCAAGAAAAGTTACATATTTCGTCAGGAAAAGTTTTCGTGACATCAATGTCGTCAGGGAAGATTGGTCACCTATATGCCATCGGCAAAATGTTTTCCTAATAACTAGTGAATTCTCGTCAGGAAAAGTGTCATTTCTGTGATGCATCATTAGGAAAGGTAATCGTGATGATTTGGTTGTCAGGGAAAGACCTCATATTCTTGATGAGCCTTTGTCGGGAAAGACCTTGAACTTTGTCAATAAATTTTCAATTGTCAAGAAAAGTCATGCATTGAAACTTGCATAAAACTTTAATGACAATACAACGTCATTTTTCCTGACTATAGCTGCATCACTATAATATATTAATTTCTAATTTCACCATTTAGCCTTTTTAAGCCCAGCAATTTTAGTGACAACAAAGTGACCATATCATCTATTTAGACACTCCACCCAATCAAAATATAAAAGTATGCAAGCAAAATATCAACCAAAACTTCACAAATTATCATTAGCAGGCAACCATAATATGTCAAACCACAAAAGTTAACCATGTCAAACATTTACATATCATCACATTCCACGATTTGAAACCAATATAAATATTGCTATTTCTCCCTAGATAACTGCCATATACCTAACATATGCTAAAACCAAAAGATGGACTTCAATTCCATGGTCAACAGAATACTAGAGATGGATGATATCAAAATAGAGGAGTTCTTCAGTATGAGCCAAAAGCAATCCACAAGTTCATCCCAAACCTGTACAATAAAACCAAGAAAAATTTGAAATCAGAGAAATAATATAATGACATGCAAAAGATGTATTTTTGTTATGATGCCTAGATGATCTTTACAAATTGCTTAGGGACCATCTAATCATGAGTACAAGCAATGCATTAGCTTGTACGAAAATAATTACTATGCTGTAGGTAACCAATAATACACCAGGAAATACAAATCATAACATAACCCAAGTTGTTCCACAATAGTAAGTAATTGCACATAAATACATTTGTTTCGAATAAAGATCTACAAACTCACCATTACTAGGAAGACTCTCCACACTGCTTCTGTTTCCAAACGAGGAATTCTTGCAGCATTTCCTGTATCCCTTGCTGGCTTTGTACAAGATTTTGGATTTGGGTATCTTGTCCTTGAATTCGCTCCTCATAGCATGGAATCTTCTTGTTGCATTGTTTTAGTTCTTCAAGTAGTGCTCTATTAGCCAAAGATTTGGGTTTGAGAGAAGTTTTGGGTGGTATGACCCACATACCCAACCCTTTGGCACGGCCAACCCTCTTTCCTAAGACATTTTCCATAATTTTTACTTCATTGACAGTTTCTCCATTCTCTATGCATCATCTTCTCTCTTCTTTTAACTTGTCTTGTACATATTAGATCACATAACTCAAGGAGTCATGAAATGTATAATATATGTAAACGTCCTGTTACTAATAAAAAACAAAGCTACTAGAATCAGCCGACTATAGTGAAAATTACATCGAGAGATTTTGCAGTATTATTCACAAATTGGCCATCCTTTTTTATGTGAGCAGCAGTCCAGGCATCAATTACACTTGGTGGAACCTATTTTATAGCATAAAAGATCTTGAGTTAGCTCTAGTTTTCTTCCTAGTATAAATATAAGCCAAAATGGAAATAAAAAATCAGTAATATACCATCTCTTGTGCTCGAACATGATTTGATTTTGAACCGCCAATGTGCGAATAGGGTAACATGGCACGGTTCTTTGTATTGGCTTCTGATTTTTTCTATTAAACACCAAAAGATAGTTAGACAAAACATAAAAGGCAACAAAAAAGTTAAGATCATGCAACTAAATGAAACTAGAACCAATCACCTTGAATATAGGATCTTCGAACCAATCACACATACTTTTCCACTCATCTTGCTCAATCCAATCATAAGGACACGAGGTAAGTGGATTTTTTCCAGCTGCCTTCAACATTTTATAATCTATGTGCATAGTATTCCTCCACTGCCTGTAGCTATTCTGAAACATGTCATCTACATAAATTTCCACATTGGGATCAGTTTCCCAATCTTTGAAAACCATCCCTATAAATTACCGTTAAGAAATGGATTATTTTTAGAATTGATCAAGTCAACAAAATAAATATTAACACACTGAATGTCATTATAAAAGACACTGTGTAATTTGGTACCACCAAGCCACCATATAGGTTCTATTTTTTCTCATTTGGTATGTCATCATACGTGCGTATGTCCTTCAGTGAAGAGAGGTGCCTTACTACATAACCTACACCACTAGCAAGTTGAGCAGCATAATTGATTGGTTTGCAACATCCTTTAGGAAAGACAATTTCCAATGGCTTGTGTTCCTAATATTAACAAATGAAGCATCATTTAGGTATACCCCAATAGAAATTCTAGAGAACTGATTATACAATAACAACTTGAATAGACAGTAATATTATATATGTACACATCTTAGTACAGAATTTTATTTATATTAGCTCATATCGTCTTCTCGATAACTTTTCCTATGGTTGGGCCCCTGCCCTTTTTTTGGCTTTCTTTGATCTGTGAACAATTGTTAAACATGCTAGTCGATGCTTATTATGAATTATCACAAAAAGGATGCATGTATTGAATGGTAATAATTAAATCATTATTCAGCATCTTCACTTACCATTAGTGTTTGCCTGAGTAAGATTACTATTATTTGAATTAATCTGGATATCATCACCTGGGGTAGCTGACTAAGGCTCCAAAGTTGAGTTTGAAGTTGACGGTTGTTCAGATTGCAAGTTGGTTTTAGGTGGGCAGTTTCTCTTCAATCGTTTCCCGGAAGGTGCCATCTGCAATAACACAGTATGTGATAAAAAAGGAGTCAAATTAGTAAAATTTTGATGTCAAATTATAAACAAAAATCAAAATTTAAGTTATACCAAAAACTTAACAAAGAGTTAAAACCATGAAAAAGATATCAATTTGATCAATATTGGGTAAAACCATAAAAGTAACACTTTCTTCTACAATGCAAAAAACCTTTTCACTTGACACTTCTTTGCTATTTCTTAAGCACTCTCTAAATCCATATCCATGTCTATGGTTTCGTTACTATCAGAAGATTCAATAAGCATGCCATCTTCTTTAAAAACATTGTCTTCTTCACCATACTCTTCTTCACCAGTCCAAGTATGCAAAGGATTCTCCAGAACAACTTCAATTTCAACACCTTGTCTGCTTAAGAGGTCTAGTTCATCATCTTCGATAACAGGCACAACACTTCTTGTTTCATTCTACTGCAATAATTCATCTAAAAAACTTGTATCTCTATTGAGCACATCTTCATCGTTCTCTTCCAAATTTGGTAGGTTCCACAAATGCCTATGTTGAACATGTTGTACAATTCGCCAATGTATACCCAACTTCATATCACCAATATCGAAGACTTGTTGGGCTTGATTTGGTAAAACAAATGCATCATTTTGATACCAAAGTGATCTAATATCGATGGTCACAAAGTGCCTATCACTCTTTATTGTGTTTGTGCTACCTGTGTTATACTGTTCACATTGAAACAGGACCACCTTGTATGCATGAAAAAAAGTCAGCTCAACCACAACCTTAACAAAGCCATAAAAGTCAATGTGTTTTCCTTTATGGTCACCCTTAATAACTAAGCCACTATTCTGTGTTGTACAGCAATCATCCCGATCTCTTGTATGGAAACAAACTTTGTGAAATGCAGCAGGGAGTACTTTTTGCATCTCGGGTAAAGTTCTCTTTATGCATCATTTAACAATTTGTCAAAATTTTTTGAATCCCATTCAGTCGATGTCCCTGATTCATGTGCATTTCTTATCTCATCCAATAAATTAGGTAACTCATCAGATTCACCATTTTCATTCATATCAAAGTCATTATACACAGTTTCATTGAGGAAATCTGTCTCACCTCCAACACCATTCTCATCAAGGTTATTGTTCTTTCCACTTGACATATAAGTGTGCAGAAAATGGTTCCCCATGGAAGACCCAATTTTTATAATACATACAAAAGCCTTTTTCTGACAAATCTGATTCAACTTGAGAAATGCTTTTTCTCTTTGAATTTCTACATCTCCTACATGGACAAAATAATTTTCCATCCAATCCGATACCATTGGTCTTAGCAAATTCAATAAAATCCTTAAGACCAGACTTATAATGACTTGACAAAATATTTGGATAATTTATCCAGCTCTTATCCATTTCTGATATCTAGAATAAGAAAAGTCTTAACTTACTAAACTCAAGGCATTGTCAAGACGAACAACTCAAAAAGGAGGAAAGACAATTTCTAGATATGAAAAGATAAAGGAGGCAAAAATACATAGAATTAGTCACAATTTACCTACTTTTTATGGCTTAGTTATGAATTCGAAGCTACTTAGATTATTCAGTGATTACACCAAATGGTATACTACTCAACAAAACTGAAAACACATTCCTGACTGTACCATTCTCCTATTGTTGAATTGTATATGCTCTTTTCTCTGGTTGTTCCCTTTCTGCTCTATCAAGGTAGTGAGAATGCATGTATACTCTACTGAATATGAAGAAATGCAAAATTAGACATTTTAAGAAAATCATCATACGTAACCGACAACAATCAAAAACTTTTTTTAGTAACATAAAAAAAGAACAAAATTATCTTCCTAAAGCCTGATTAGAATTGTAACTTTCCCATTGATCTTCTATTCGAACCAATCCCTTTCTAGACAAAAAAAGACGAGGGAGGGGGAGGGCAAAACACACATCAACTTATGGAGTAAAGATTGGTAATGTATATAACTAAAACCGTGAAAGGAGCAAAAGATGGTACAAGATAAAATACACACATTATTGTTTGACATAAAGACCATTCAAATGTTGATTGAAATTGCAACCCATAATGACAATTATGAGAGCTAAATAAACCAGAAATGAATGCAAAGAAACAAAAGAAAAGAAAATCAGCAAGTTTGTAAATTGCTAATTAGTCTACCCAAGGTGTTAGAACATAGGATATGAGTTATTTCAACATCCAAAAATGAAGGGTAAAATACCCAAAAACTCCTTGTGGCTTATTAAATGTTCAATTTAACTCCCTCTAGCTTGAAAACCTACACTATAACTCCGTGTGGTTTCAGCTAAATTGAAATTGGACGGAAAGCATCTAATCAAACGGTTATACGTGAAATGTCACTATTGCCCTTATATAAATGAACTCCCTATGGTTTGTTGAATGTTCAATTTAACTCCCTCTAGTTTGAAAAGTTACACTATGGCTCTCTACGATTTCGACTAAATTCAAAATTAAATGGAAAGCATCTCACGTATAGTAGGGGTAATATTAACATTTCACACACAACCGTTAGATTTGATGCTTTCTATCCAATTTTTAATTTAATCAAAATCACAGGGAGTTATAATGTAGATTTTCAAATCAGAGGGAGTTAAATTGAATATTTGTCAAACCACAGGGTGTTTTTTAGTATTTTACCCAAAAATGAATGGCAGAAACTAGTCACTAATCAAACAAAAGATATTTAGTTCCATTAACCATTTCTGAATATACAAAACCCATTGACATTAAGGATGCTGACTTGAAATTTATCTATTATCTTCACCCAAAACAAAATATAACTACCTCATATAAAAGCCACTCAAATGTAGTTCAAACTATGTAGACATAAGTATAAAAAAGACTGGATTATAGTAAACCCATTTTGACTAAGCAAGTCGAAATTTCCTCTTTTTTGGCCATGAAATCTAAACAACATTAACACACACGCTTCTAATCCAATAACCAATATTCGGACCAGGACATATAACCCAAGGAAAAATTTAGAAACTTAATTGTAATTTAAGTACATATTCTTAATCTACAGCTGCATTATATAAATAAAAATTCTATTTCATGAAATATCGATCTTTCATTAAAAGGGTAAGCTAAATATTGCAACTTTTCTGTTAAATAGCGAAGTAACAAAACTTACAAAAAGACTTGTAGCTATTGTACTAGAAAAAAGCATTAGAACTACCAAAAAAAAAGGAACAAAAAACCTATCCTAGGCTTTGACGAATAGAGAAAGGGAGAGATGAATAAAATACCCACTATAAAAATAAAAAAGGAACCAATTAAGGACAAAATTGAAGGGGGATTTGGAGAAAGGGAACTGATTCAAGACAAAATTGAAGGATTATTTGATTTTTACATCACCTTAGACCATCGTGTTGGCTTTCTTGTTGAAAGAGATGAAGACAAGTTCGGAGTTTGTTGATAAGTAAATGTTTCACATATATTTCGTATGATTTTGCACGAGCTTTTGTCATATTTTTAGAGGATCATAGGCATATTTAAGCTCTTTTCGGTGCAAATTGCGTCAAGTATTGTTTAATGATCAGAACTTACAAAATGAATAGATTAATGCATAAACATGTGTTATTTTGTAGGTTATCGGTGCATGAAACACTTACATAAGATAAAGAAGAGGAAAAGTGCTAGTTGGAGGACAACGTACGAGTGACACAAGGAGCGAAGATTGAGCGAAAGAGAAAAGAATTTTAAGTTGGAAACAGGGGAGAGAGATCCGAGCTCGGATCTATTCTCATCCCTTGTGATCCGAGCCCTCATCTGATCTTCTAGAGAAGTGGATCCGAGGCTAGACGATCCGAGCTCGGATCGCATTGAAGAAGACCTTGGATACTGCATGAAGAACGTGTGAAGAAACTGCTGAGGGAACTGATCCGAGCTTGGATCACTTTTCACCCCTCGGATCTAGGCCTCGAATCTTCCTCTCTCCTCTACAATTTGCAGAACAACTTGTGCTCATTTTACATTTACTTTTGGCTCATGTTTCACACAAAATTTCAGCTGGAAGCTGGTAGACCTCTTGTACACTTAAAGAAGCAATATGTGAAGATTTCAATGAAGGGCAAATTTGGAAAGAAAAGGAGAAAAAGATATTATTAGAAGGGAGTAGAACATATTAGAAGGGGTTGATATCAGATTTTAGCATTAGAACTTAGAAGTTAGTCTTGCCTTGTTCTCTCTAGCAAGGATTTTTTTGTGGAGAACAATTGGAAACTTCATTGCACACCATTTTGTTGAAGAAATTGAAGGTCATTTGGAGCTTCTTCATTAACCTTGGCTAAGCTTTCTTTAATCTATCTTTTACTTGTGATTCATGACGTATTCATGCAATGAAACTATGTGTTTTCTTGTTATATCTTACATGAGTAACTAAATTTCTAGATCTAGGGAGTAGATAAAGCTTATGGCTACTTGACATGAAATGAATATGAGTTACACTTGTTACATCTTGAATTAACTTGTTTACTTGTGTATGCCTATAACTTGTTGTTGCTTGATCACCAATAACAAGCTCTTAGTTGTTATTATTCAATGAAAATCAGTAATAATGATGGAACAACATGAGTAGAACTTAAGTAGTAGACTCATGAGAATAGAGGTACACTTAGGTGGATTAACTTGCATTTCATGAAGGAAACAAGAGTAGATCCAGTTATTTACCATGAGAATAAGGAAAACTAGACTATATCTAGGTCATTTCATCATGAGAATGAGATTTGGTAATATTGGAAATGAATACCTAGTTAAACAAGGGTTGTAACAAAAGGTAATTCTATTCATTTGTGTTGTTTATGCCAGAAATGGAATCTACATCCCTAGACTCAAGTATTAGTGAATTTTCTCCATTTGTTGTTTTGCAATTGTCTAGTTAAGATTTGTAGGTAGTAGTAGTTATAGATTCTCTTGCTTCAATTATTAGTTCGTCTAAATAATAGAGTAAGTAAAGGGCCTAGTACTTGTTTAAGTTGCTCCTCGTGGGATCGACCTGATACATGCCCTAAACTACTAATTTGACTTGTATACTTGCAGTCAAACGGGTATAAATCGGAATTAAACTTGCACTTATATTAAAAACGCGTCATTCGTTATTGTTCTTTGTTGTTGGAGATGAAGACAAGTTACAGATTTGGAGAAAGTGTTTCTTTGTTGTTGTTGTTCGAAAAGTAGGAGATATGGGAAAAATGTTTTTTTGTTTCCTGGTTTCTATGTCATAAGTATGATGTCCTTCTAAATTCTTTTTGGGTCCAAAAGGGAAAAAACTGGTGGGAAAAAAATGGAGGGAGAATGAAAACTTTTTCTAATGAATTGATATGGGGAAAGTAACTTCAAACAATGAAATAAATAGAAAAGCATGTTTAAAGTAGAAGTGCCTTTTGAAGGACATTTGCCTGACGAGTCATCATAAAAAGCATGATTTTCCTAACGAATAGGTTGGTTGTCATTAAAAATTTGTCACGAAAGAAATAATTTTTAGTAGTGTTCCATGTCAAGAACAACAAAGTCAATAGGAATTCTGAAATTCTTAACTTTTGTGAGCACATTTTCAAGTATACCTAAAGGATATTTTACAGACCAATTAGCTAATTGCAATGAAATGCTTGTTAGCTTAAGTTCACTTAATCTTGATTTCTGAACTACACATGAAATCAAGGGCAAACTTACACGCAACTCACATAAAGCATTTGAAAAATTCACATTACCAATAGTGCAAGGGATAGAAAACTTCTTGGATCCTTGAGCTTTTGTGGGAGTTTATGCTAAATTTAAGCACTACATTCCTCCATTAACCCTATGGCCTTGTGCTTCTCCAAGTGTTTTTTCTTTCACTTAATCTCCTTAGGAAACTTGGCATAAGATGGAATTTGTGCAATAGCATCTGTGTTGACACAAAATAACATGCATAGCGGAAGCAATTTTAACACATATAAAAATATGTGGGAAGAGGAGGAGAACAACTGCTCACTAATTTAATTAACACAAATCTCAACAAAACCCAACAATAGTCATAACATTTCGCCCCGACAACTCAAAATCTCAGCTGTGAGGTTTTCTCTCAAATCCACTCTCAAGACTCAACTCAACTCGACTCTTCAAGTAATAACCTACCAAATTGGAAGTATTTATAACTGTGAAGCTTCCTAAAACAAATACAATTGTAAATCAATTTTTTTTGGAAAATGATTTGATATTTCCTAATTTAATATAGAAACTAAACAAATAAGAACTAAAAAGGAGCTTGGTTTAATTTCCTTCAATCTGCAAAAGGGATGTCAATATGTAATTGTTTAAAAATTTTAACAAAATTTTCAAACTCTTTGTCACTCTTGCCCTTTTTCAATTGTTGTGCAAATAGAATTGGAAGTATAGGTGCATTTTGCTCATGAAATGGTTTTTCACATAACCTATTCTTCTTTCTTGTTCTTATCTATCTCACCTTCTTTCTTATCTTTCATTTTCTCCTCTTTGTTACTCTCATTTTCTTCCTTTCCTTCATTAATTAGAAAACTGTCAAGCTGTCTACCATTGCGAAGAGTAATTGCCTTACAGTGTTCTCTAGGGTTCACTTTAGTTTTATTATGTAAATTTCCATGGCTCCTATTATTGATTGAATTAGCAATTTGACCGGCTGGATCTCTACATATTTATAGATTGCGGTAAATTGGTCAATTCTTCTCTCAATTCTTTCAAATCTCTCCTTGGTGGAATTAGCCAATCTTTCAATGGCTAGGTCCATGCAGGTTTTGACTCAACGGATGCTTGTTTAGATTGAAAACCCAATGAATTTAATTGTCTTTATTGTGCTCCTTGATTCTTCCATCCAAAATTACGATAATTTCACCATATACTAGTTGCTTTTCTATGACTATCTCTGTCATTTGTCCATTAATAATATTTAGAAACCATCTCCTCAATCAATTGTTAGGCGTCTTCCATAGATTTGTCCACTAAAACTCCTCTTGTAGCAGTATCTATATTGAGTTTAGTAAGATAAGTTAAATCATTATAGAAGTTGAACAATAATCCCATTAGAAAATTCATGATGTGGACATTTACTCTATAGCTTCTTAAATCGCTCCCAAACTTCATATAGTGATTCACCTTTCTATTGATGAAAACCAGTTATTTCCGTTCACATTTTTGCAGTTTTAACAAGCAAAATATATTTGTTCAAGAGTGCTTATGACAAATCAATCCAAGTGGTAAAAGTGTAAGGAGCATGTTAGTATAGCCATACCTTAACTTTGTCATACAGAGAAAATGGAAACAATCTAAGTTTAATAGCATCATCACTTAAATCATTGAACATAATTGTATCACATATCTTCATAAAATTGGCTAAGTGTGCATTAGGGTCCTCCATTAAATTGCCACTAAATTACTCTTGTTAAATAATTTGAATCAAGGCAGGCTTGATTTCAAATTATTTACATTAACTACTAGTCTTGCAATGTTAGTTTGCATGATACCCCGAATTTTAGGACAATATTTTTCCCTCGTTCTTTTAAAATTTCGATTTCTTTCTTTTGTCTTGTTTTAACACATTGTTTTTTTTATTTGGACACTTTAAATTTAAATCAAAACCCTAGTTTTACTTGTGACTAAAAGGTTGTTATGTAATTGAGTTTATGTATGACAATACATATTGTATTATAGGTAATTATAGTGATTGGGTGATTAGTGGAGTAATTGAGGTGTAATTAGGTTTTTGGAATGTATCAAGTATGTAAATTGTGGAGTAAATTGGTAGGATTGTGAATTTAATTGGGCCATAGTGTGACTTTTGGTTAATTACAAGTTGCTAGACTTCCTAAAGGTTCCATGATATTCCTAAGCTTAATTTTGATTGGCTAATCAAAAAGGTAGTGGACTTTGACCAAGGGACTTAGTATTAATCTTCTTAGCAAGACCAAAGCCAAAGAAACAAGGTAAGTTTCGGCCAACTCTTGGGAGAAAAGAAGAAAGGAACAACCGAGAGAAACAAGAGGAAAAACAAGAGGAAAAAATTCTGGTTTTGTGCCACCCATCCAACAAGCTTGGGAGTTAAAGCAAAAGAAAGCTAATGAACTTGGTTCTTGAAGTGCAACCTTGTGAACCCACCTTTGGAAGGTAAAGCAGCCTTGAACTCTTGTAAAAGCTTATAGCAATTGAGTAGAAATGTTGATTTTGATGTTGTAAGATGCTAATAAAGGTTAATGATGGTTTATATATCACTTTTGTGGGTTTGTGTGGAAGATTTGGTGATTTCTATGGTGGTTTGAGAAAATTCCAGAATTGAGATTTCTTATGGTTCAGTTCTGCCTGTTTCTGTTTGAGTATGTTAGAGACCGAATTAGCCTTATCTCAAAACATGAAAGTTGTAGATAATGATATTTTATAGTTTCCTGCAAAATTTCAGCCCAATCTGAGCACTGTAACTCATCAAAAGACAAAAATACCCTGACTTCCATAGGAGTAAAGTCAGTGGACAGTTTTGACAGTGCATCAAGTTGGTCGCATTTGTTCATCTTGATACATACTGAAATAGCATTTAATCAAAACATTAAAGTTGTATTTCTATGTCTTAGCTTTCCAACGCCCCTGGAATCACCTCATTTGGACTTCAGTAGCCTGAGTTATGGTTGTTTACGTATAGTGCGGTTAACTAGCCCGAGTGTGAGATTCTGGTTCTGTAATTTGACATTTTGACTTAGATACACTGCAAACTGGACTGAGTGGTCCTCATCAAAGTTGTAGGTCTTTGTCTTAGCTTCGAAACAGTATAAATTTCACCCCAATCCAATAAACGTAGCTTTGGTTGTGCCCGTTACGCTAAGCGATGGCAAATCTGTCTTTTGTTTTATAAATTAAACTTCATTTCCGGACATTTTCCTAGTTTGATTTCGTACTTGTATGACTTTGGGGCTTTATTGTGATTGAGTTGAGATGTGATTTGTAATGTCTTGTAGGATGGAAAATAAGGAATTTAAGGGGAAGTGCTGTCCAATCTTTGAGAACGTTTAATCGCTGTGAGTTTGGGTTAATTCTTGGTAGAATGAAGAGTTTGGACTTGATCGAGGAAAACTGTCTATGATGGATGAGGATTAAGAGCCGTGGTTGGTGAGTGACCCCAAACTATTTCCAAAGCTACTTATGAATTGTTTCTTGCATTATTTACTCGATTGCATATCATGTGTGCTTGCATGTGAGTTCATGACATGATTTGGCTTCAATGAGTTCTTGGGAAGTCTTGTGCTGAACACCAACGTCTCCATCACTGTTTACTTGGAGCAAATGGCTCCCTATTATTGTTTCACTGTTACTGGATCAATTTGAGCGTTGGATGTTTAAGTACAATGATTTCACTGGCTCACAAGAGCAATAAACGTATATTTGATTACTGATTCATGACATCATTGAAATGAACTATTGTGAAACTTATTTGATTACTGATTTTATTGGTTACTCGCTGAGCTTCTAGCTCATCCCAAAAATATTTTATGTCCCCTCCACAGGGATCGAGGCAAAGGAAGCGCTTGTATTGCGTTATTTGTGGGACTGGATGGCATATATCTTGTACAGTTTATATTTGGATTCATTTTGTGTAATAGTTGGGCTAGTGTGACTGTTTGGAATGGAAATGGATGTATATATACGTTCCACGCTTAGAATTAGTTTCCGCTTCGCTTATGATATGTAATTCTTGGAGAATTTGATGTATTATTTGAGTTGTGCCTTGTAATTTATTTGAGAACTATAGTGAGTGAGTGAGTCCCGGCGAGAGTTGGGCAAGCGGTCCGCCGAACCCTTTGGTTCGCCTTAGGGTGAGGTGGGACTGTCACAGTTTGTGCTCCAGAAGCACCCGACAGGGCATAGTC
Source organism: Coffea arabica (assembly GCF_036785885.1). Classification (NCBI taxonomy): domain Eukaryota; kingdom Viridiplantae; phylum Streptophyta; class Magnoliopsida; order Gentianales; family Rubiaceae; genus Coffea; species Coffea arabica. The sequence continues at coordinate 37,431,325 of NC_092313.1, forward strand.
CCTCAAAACTTGTTGATTCGATTTACTCATTCCTCCGCATTTGGCTTAGATTGGAATTGTTTGTCGAAGTTTCTCGTATACTTTCCTTCACTTGATTAGTTTTTTGTAGTGCAAGTTGTCTTGCTTTCCTTGCTGTTCGTTTAATCTCATGATCTAACAGAACTACAACTCGAAGTGATAGGTGCATACACAACAAAAACACCAAAATTAGAAGATAAACTAAGACTAAATCGACATTGTGGTTAAATAGTAATTCTCAAATAAAATAAATTTAGATTAATAAGCTTATTTTTATCCTAATATTGGATTACTCCTTGATAACAGTGCCAGAAACATGATATGAGTTCAGGTTTTTCAAGTAATAAAACCTAATTATTCAAGTATATAACCTAAATACTTCGCTTTCTATAAGCATCTAGGTCGATTATGAGTACAGGATAAATTAGGGTCAACTCCACAAGGAATAAGTTTAATTACTAAAGCTAATCACTCGCTCTATTATCTAAATAACTCAAAATCCTTGTTAATTTAGACCTTTATATTAGATTAGTTGGTATTAGTGTAGTGAAAATTCTTGTTAATATTTTGGATTGGATATTTATTTTTATGATATAATTACTACATTGTTTCTATTCTTTATTTTTGCAGTGTATGCACCGACCTTTATGTGTAGTAGCAACTTTTGATCCGAAAATTGAAAGGACACTACGTAGACAAAGAAGGCGTACACCACAATAAGAGGAAGAATTGATTCGGCAACCAATAAAGGGAATTGCGATAGAGTTACCTTTTGAAGAAGAAATGGCGGAAAATGAAGCAAATAGGCGAGCTCTTAGAAATTTTGCTCAACCGGGGACACAAGGATCTCAAACAAATATAGCAAGACCTACAGTAAATGCTAACAATTTTGAGATTAAACCCTCTCTTATACAAATGGTTCAACAATCTCAATATGGAGGTAATGTTATCGAAGACCCAAATTCTCATTTATCAATATTTCTAGAAATTTGTGATACAATAAAGCTTAATGGTGTTAGTGATGATGCAATTAAACTTAGATTGTTTCCATTTTCATTAAAGGACAAGGCCAAGGTTTGGTTACAATCTGATCCACCAAACACTTTTACCACTTGGACGGAGTTATCTAAAGCTTTTCTTAATAAGTTCTTTCTACCTGGAAAAATTGGTAAACTTAGAATGGATATAACTAGTTTCTCTCAACAGGAAGGAGAGATATTATATGAAGTTTGGGAGCGTTATCTGGAGTTACAACGAAAGTGTCCTCATCATGGTCTACCCGATTGGCTAATAGTTCAAACATTTTACAATGGACTCACCTATCCGACAAAAACGCATGTAGATGCGGCAGCGGGAGGAGTTTTGATGGGAAAGTTGACCAAGGAAGCTCAATAATTGATTGAAGAAATGGCTGCTAATAATTACCAATGGGCCAATGAATGAGGTAAAACAAGGAGAACCGTAGGTATGCTTGAAGTTGATACATTGAATATGTTAAGTGCAAAGATGGATAATGTGGTTAAGATGCTTAATAGGCAAGTTGGTTTTAGTTCTAACCAGGGAGTAGTTGTTGCATGTTGTACTAACTGTGGAGAAAATCATGATGATTCTATGTGTGCTAACAGCGAACAGGTTCAATATCTCAACAATTATAGCCGTCCACCCCAAAACAATCCATACTCTAATACTTATAATCCGGGGTGGCGTAATCATCCAAACTTTGGATGGAAGGATGAAAGGAACCAACCAAGACCAACGAATCCACCAGGTTTTCAACCAAAGCAACCATTTCTGGAATCTAAGCCAACTTGGGAATTGGCAATTGAAAAACTAGCAAATGTATCAAATGATAAAATTTAAAAGTTAGCTAGTGCCACTACTCAACGATTTGAAAGAATTGAGGGCAGGATGTACCAACTTACCAATATGTATAGGAATGTTGATATCCAATTAGGCCAAATAGCTAATACGATCAACAATCGGAACCAAGGGGATTTACCTAGTAAAACAAAGGTGAACCCAAGGGAGTATGTGAAGGCCATAATCCTCCGTAGTGGTAAAGAAGTGGGTGAGTCGCCTATGGTTGAAAGTGTGAGAGAACCTGAAAGAAGAGAAAACAAGTAGCTGAGCGAGTTAGAAGAGGATAACAAGAAAAGTAAGGGGAAAGACAAAGTGTAAGTGAGTGAACCACTAATTGTAGAGACGACACCAATTCCTCCACCAGTGTCATTTCCACAAAGATTGAAGTCATCAAGAAGTGACAAAGAATTTGAGAAATTTGTCAATATTTTCAAATAATTACATATTAACATTTTTTTTTGATACTATTTTGCAGATTCCTTTACACGCAAAGTTTCTCAAGGATATAATGACAAAGAAAAGGAAATTAGTATAGACACCAAATTTTTAATTCAGCTTTATTTATTTATTTTTATTTTTATTTTTATTGATTAAATGATAATTATTATCCATTTTTGCTTATTAGTCTCACAATTTTTATTTTTAGACATTTTTTTAGCATTAAAATTTGTTGGAAAAGAAAATTGTTCACAAAAAAAAGGTTGCAGGAAGCGTGCCATTTCTTTCCTATGGCTTCTGATATGAAGCCATGGGAAACGCTACAGTACAAACACAGCTGCATTTCTTATGATTTTTCACCGTTTCTTTCCTTCATTTTTTATCACCATTGGATCATTCTCACACCATTCCACCTGGCTTTCATCAAAAAACTAAGAAAGATCTAGAAGGGAAGCCAATCGAATGGTTAAAAATAGAGGCGGTGGGCTGAGGTTTATCGAGAACCCTTGAGATGAGGGTTTGAAGCTGTCATCTGATATAAAAGGAGCAACAAAAGATCAAAGGAGATTTTTCAAGGGGGATAGGACAAGAAGGGTGGCAGCTGGAGGAAGAATAGAGGGAGAGATATAGAGAGAAAAAAAAAGGGGTGACGGGCTGGAGGAGCTACGGTTGAATGAGAGCTTCAGGATTTCAGGCCAAACCAACAGAGAGAGAGAGGGGATAGAAGAGTGGTGGTTGAGTAGTTAGAGAAAAGAAAGGGAAAAGAAAGACCAGAGGAACGGAGGAGCAACAACCGAAGGTAGCAGGAGAAAACAGTAGAAGAAAAGCAAAAAGGGAGGCTTCGAGAGGAGGCTTTGGTCTGAGCAAAGATGCCTCTTTTTCGATCATTTCAGACCGTGATTTGCCTTTCAAAAGGCTAAAGGTAACATCTTCTACTTTGTCTGTCCATGGGTTACTTGATTGGTATCAAAAAAATAGAAGTTTTCTTTCATTATACCTGTTTCTGTTTGTCTCCATGTGCGTTGTATTCGCGAATCTGGTTGGGGTAGAAGATCTCACGAGTTTAGACTGGGTTTTGGGGTGGAAGTTCGGGTTTTTTCTATAACATCGCATCATGGATTCTTGTTTGAGTTTATGTCCGCTGTTCGTATGATGAACGAGAGCAAAACCAGAGAAATAGCATGCGATTTCAGCAAGTTGGGTTTGATTTCTGATGCTTCCTTCGTTGATATCCCCTCCTTTCTGTTTGCTTGTGTATTTCTTTTTATGCTGGTTTCTTAGTGTTAGCGGACTTCATCCGTATCTCTTATCTTGTTAACTATACACTGAAGATAGAATTAGTCTTTGTGTTCATATATGAAACTAGTTGTATTAGTTAACTCCAGTACGTCTAGAAGAATTAGTCTAGGAGTCCGACTGTTACTTAGACTAGGAGTCTGCTGCTACTTAGACTAGGAGTCTGCTGTTTATTCTTTATATAAGTTTTCGGCTGTACCAGAGCAAAATAGTTTTTTACAATGAATAAGATTACAGTTTCTTGTCATGGTATCAGAGCAATGATCCTCCTTGCTCTACTCTCCATTTTTTGATTCTCTTTTGTGTTTGCTTCTTGTTACGTTCTTGGAACAATGGCGGAGCAAAACGAATCACAGAATCGAGGAGATTCCTCGACAGGTGATTTGCTCCGTGATCCAAGCTCCCCATATTTTTTGACCTCTGCCGATTACACCAATGCTTCGTTAGTTCCAACGTTGCTTGACGATGACAATTACCAACGGTGGAAACGAAATATTTTAAATTCCTTGAGAAGCAAAAATAAAATCCCATTTGTGAATGGAGAATTGCTGCAACCAAAAGTTGGAAGCTGTGAAGCATTGTTTTGGAGTAAATGTGATGGGCTTGTTCTTTCGTGGCTTATCAATTCGATTAGTCCGGATCTACATGATTCAATCACTTATCATGACTCGGCTAGGGAACTTTGGGTGGATTTGGAAGTACGTTTTGGTCAAAGCAATGAACCCAGAATCTATGAAATAAGAAAGGACATTGCTTTGTCTACTCAAGGAACAGTTTCAGTGACCACTTTTTACTCCAAACTTAAGGCCTTATGGGATGAGTTGAGTGCCTATTCAAACCCTTCAAATTGCTCATGTGGGGGACTGAAAGAATGGCTTGCTGAAAGGGACAAAGAGAGCTCACACCAATTTTTGATGGGATTGGATGAAAAATTTAAAACCATTCGATCTCAAATATTGGCAACTAAGCCTCTCCCTTCACTTAATCGTATATTTAACATGGTTAAAACGGAAGAGAAGCAACTGAGTCTTCTTAGTCCACACAATTTTGATGGGGCAGGAGCTTTCTATGTTCAGCAGCAGCAACCACGATCTAGTTCAGTTAGACGGCAACCATCTCAATACAGTTCTGAGATGTTTCGTGTTCGGCGACAGCAAGGCCAACCACGTCAGAATGGAAATCAATCTTCGAAACAACCCAATTTACGATGTGATCATTGTAATAAGGCTGGCCATACAATGGATAGGTGTTGGGAGCTTATAGGGTATCCGAATAATTGGCAGTCTTCAAAGAAAAATCCCACCGCTGCAAATGTGTGCTCAGATGATACAACAAATTCTTCAAATTCCACTACTTCAGTTAATGGTTTGACAGCCGCATAGTATGAGCAACTTTTGTCATTGTTAAATAGTGACAAAAATGCTGGCTCGGTTAATTTTGCTGGTAACGTAACCCATCCTTCAACTCCAAATTCCTCATCCTCTTGCTGCATTTGGTTACGAGACACAAGTACTACTTATCACTTTATAGGTGATAAAACTTTCTTGTTTGACCTAGTTAAATAAAAAAAATCCACTAATATATTCCTACCTGATGGCATTGTGAAACAACTTTGCGAATATGGTAGTCATCATTTGAACTCCTTGATTACTTTGCATAATATTTTGCATGCTCCAAGTTTTCATTGTAACCTTATTTCTGTCAGTCGTCTCACTAAAGAACACAATTGTGTTGCCCTATTTTTCCTGATTTTTGTGTTGTCCAGGACCTACGCTCAAGGAAACTGATTGGGGTAGGTAAGAAATGGGATGGTCTTTACTACTTCAACACAGACTATGATGAGTCACGTCATGGCAAAGCTAATACGGCAGTAGGATCCGCTGTTCTCTGGCATCAAAGGCAAGGACATCCTTCACACGGCCGGTTGGCGTCAATACCCAACTTTTCTGATATTCGTTCTGATAAAATTTGCCAAGAATGTACTGTGTGCCCTTTGGCAAAGGCTTCTAGACAAGTTTTTTCTCCAAACATTCATAAATCTATGACTCCTTTTCATTTGGTTCATATTGATATATGGGGACCCTATCAAACACCTTCAAGTTCTGGGGCTCGTTTTTTCTTAACTCTTGTGGATGACTGTACTAGAGCAGTCTGGACATATTTATTAAAACACAAGAATGAAGCTTGTCATGTTTTTCAAAATTTTTATTCTTTGATTCAAACTCAATTTGGGTTTCAAATTAAACAAGTCAGAAACGATAATACACTAGAACTTACTGAAGGGGCCATGGCATTATTCTTTAGGAATAAAGGGATTGTTAATCAAACCTCTTGTGCTAGTACACCTCAACAAAATGGGGTTGTCAAAAAAAAGCATAGAGACATCCTTAATGTGGCTCGTGCTCTTTGGTTTCAGAGCAACTTGCCTATTAAATTTTGGGGGGAATGTGTTTTAACTGCTACATATATTCTCAATCGACTCCCCACATTAGCACTTGGAGGTAAAACCCCTTTTGAAGTGTTTTTTGGCAAGCCACCAACATATAATCATTTTAGAGTATTTGGTTGTTTGTGTTATGCTGTTAGTCCTCTACAACTCTTGGACAAGTTTCAACCCAGGTCTAGGCCCTGTGTGTTTGTAGGCTACCCTCAAAATAAAAGAGGTTTCAAAGTTTATAATTTGGAGACAAAAAGATTCTTTTTTTCCCATGATGTGCACTTTCATGAAACCTCCTTTCCTTTCAAAATTCCTTCTAGTACATCATCTTCGACACTGTCTTCCACTTTAACACCTAACAGTCCCCCACCTGTTCGTGATAATGATGATCAATGTGTTGATTCTCTTTCTAATTCTAGTCCTGAAGTGCATAATTTTGATGCCACTCTTTCCTCAAGTCCCAATCATGAGCTCTCTACTACGAATAATCGTGTTGAAGAGATTTAGATTTCTCTACCATGCCAAGAACAGCGGATCCGAAGACCACCTGTTTACCTAAAAGACTATGTCTGTGATTATCCTAATAGTGCCTGCCACTCCAATTCAGTTTCCACTTCCAGAGCATCAAGTACTCCCTATCCTCTTAATTCTTATCTCTCCAATCAGCGTTTTTCTCCATCCCATCAAGCTTTTCTTGCAGCCTTATTAATTGAGATTGAGCCTTCTACTTACTTTGCGGCTAGTCAAGATGAAAAGTGGAGGTCTGCCATACAAATTGAACTTGATGCCTTAGCTGCAAATCATACATGGGATCTCGCACTCTTGCCAATAGGAAAGAAAGCCATTGGTTGTAAATGGGTGTATAAAATTAAATATAAGTCAGATGGTACTGTGGAGCGTTATACAGCTCGGTTAGTGGCCAAAGGATATACCCAAGAGGAGGGACTGGATTACACTGAAACATTTTCTCCTGTAGCAAAGCTAACTACAGTGCGGTGTTTAATGGCTGTTGCTGCGGCTAAAAATTGGGAATTACATCAACTTGATGTGAATAATGCCATTCTCCATGGTGATTTGCATGAGGAAATATACATGATCCCTTCCCCTGGATATTTACCATCTGGTGACAAGAGGGTTTGTCGACTTCGTAAATCTCTTTATGGTCTTAAACAGGCATCCAGGGAGTGGTTTTCTAAATTGACTCTTGCTCTCAAACAATATGGTTTTATTCAGTCTCAAGCAGATACTACTTTATTTACCATGAAGACTAATACCAGTTTTCTTGCAGTTTTGGTGTATGTCGATGATATGATAATTGTAGGTAATGATCCCTTTCAATGCCAAAAATTTAAACAATTCTTGCATGGACAGTTCCATCTGAAAGATCTTGGCCCCCTTAAATTCTTCCTCGGTCTTGAAGTTGCCAGGAATCCTGAAGGAATTTTTTTGAGTCAGCGGAAGTATGCTTTGGATATTTTAACAGATACTGGTCTCAGTGGTGCAAAACCTAGTCCGTTTCCAATGTCTCAACAACACCAATTGGGGCATTCAACCAGTACGCCCTTGGCCGATCCCTCGTCTTATCGTTGTCTTGTGGGTCAACTTTTGTACCTCACTATCACACGACCAGATATACTGTATGCTGTTAACATTTTGAGTCAGTACATGCATTCCCCTAGATTAGATCATCATGATGCAGCAATGAAGGTTGTTCGATACATTAAGAATTCTCCAGGCCAGGGATTATTTTTCCCTTCTCAAAACAATTTGCAGCTCACTGGTTATTGTGATGCTGATTAGGGTGCTTGTCCTAAGACGCGATGCTCTATCACGGGTTATTACATTTCTCTTAGGAATGCGCCTATCTCCTGGCATACTAAGAAACAACCAACTGTGAGCCGCTCGTCTGCTGAAGCCGAATATCGTGCCATGGTCGGTACCACCAGTGAATTGTTATGGCTACGAGCTTTATTATTTGATCTCACCATTCTTCATCCGCAGTCGATGCATCTGTTTTGTGACAACCAAGCTGCACTTCATATTGCTGCCAATCCTGTCTTCCACAAGCGTACCAAACATATTGAGTTGGATTGTCACTTTGTTCGTGAACGGATTCAGTCCAATGAGCTTTGTACCCATTTCATTCGTTCAGAGGATCAACCTGCTGACTTGTTCACCAAAGCGCTTGGTTTTAGTTCCTTTCAACGCTTGTTAGGCAAGCTTGGTGTTTCGTTCCTCCACACTCCAGCTTGAGGGGGGCTGTTAGCCAACTTCATCCATATCTCTTATCTTGTTAACTATACACTGAAGATAGAATTAGTCTTTGTGTTCATATATGAAACTAGTTGTATTAGTTAACTCCAGTACGTCTAGAAGAATTAGTCTAGGAGTCCGCCTACTACTTAGACTAGGAGTCTGCTGCTTATTCTTTATATAAGCTTTCGGCTGTACCAGAGCAAAACAGTTTTTTACAATGAATAAGATTACCGTTTCTTGTCACTTAGCAGTAATGGGTATAAGATGCGTTTTTTTTTTCGGTTTGGGACTGATTCGAACCGTCTATATGTTGATGATAAACTGAGAAATGCATAGAAAGTTTTGGGATGAATCTGGGTTTGCAAGTTTTTTCTAATTCAGATCTTGCTTTCTTTCGTGGGTGCTCACTCTGGTCTTTCGTGGGTTTCATAGCAAGATTAACAAAGATTTGGGTTTGTTTTCTGGTGTTGTCAATGACTAGTGCATGAACTTGTTAAAACAACAAAGCATCAAGGAAAGTTGCAGCAAAAGCTACGGATGGAAAATGCAGCAAATGTTTTCGATGATTGCATGAGAAAATTGATAGGATTTGGGTTCCCGTAGTTACGCATGCTTGCTGCCTTTTGTTGGGCTGTATCCATTTTTCTTTCTCTTGTTTGTTCATTTGCTCCAGTAGCTATTTTCCTGCGTTTCTGTGGAGTCTTGTTGATTGCTCAAGAACTTGTTTGAGAGATTTTGGTTTGGTTTACCGTGAAGCGAGACTTTAATTGTTGTTTTCCTTTTCATGATGCAAAGCATGTGAGATGTGTTAATCAAATAAGTGAGCTTCTGTAGAATAACCCATAATTGACATGAAATCCACGTGGGTTGAAGCTGCAAAGTTGCAGCAGAGAATAAGAAAGCTTTCCAACCATTTTGTATGAAAGTTTTCCAGAATTTGCATAACCTCATTCTAAGTTGTTGGCTTGTTGAGTTTTGTGATTGTCTTTTGCTTAATAATCGAGGCTTTGATTGGTTGGCTGAGATGTTACTTGCGTTAGGATTGCATTTGAGAAACCCAGTATGTTGCAAAAGAATGAAACCAGCAGAAATAAAGAAAGCTTCGTTGCATGCATGAAGTAGTTTCCGAAAATTACACTTTGGCCCCTCAAGTTTCCCATAATGCTACTTTGGCCTAGAAAATCGGAAAAACTAATCAATTGTGTCACTCTTGTGAGGACTCGTAAAAGTATTATTTTCGACTCCTATTTTTGCTCATTTAATTATTTATTCAAATATTTGCTTCGATTATTATTTTCTAGCCTTATTAGATTTAAATACATGGAGTTATGATTTCATTATATTTTTAAAGTGACTCGTTTCAAAAATTAATTTTTTTTTGGAAGCTCGATTAATGAAAATAGCGAAAACGTGTCTGAAAACTTTAGCCTTTTGGGAGTACATTAAGTTCAAAACTTTGAGACATGTACAACGGTCTTAAAATAGGTAAATTTAGGTTTAAGTACTCAAGTGATAGTTGGTGGTACGATCATTATAAGAATTTCTCGAAGGTTTCACTTTATCGCGCCTAATTTGGAAATACGCGTTTTCACACGCGCGCTTAATTGTGGGACTTTAGACCATTATTTTGGGACAATTAAGAGTGAATAATATTTGTATGAATATAAGTGCATTAGAGTTTTAGTGCACTAGTAAAACAAATGCAAGAGGAATCGAGCACAAAACGCGCGCATATGCGCACTATTTGCGGTTGACTCTTGCGCATCTAAACTCTTAGTCATTAAGCTTCCTTCGTAAGCCAAAAAGTCAGACCAAACCTCTCTTTCTCCTAGCTCTCTTGGCCGGCCATCAAGCTGCAAAGAAACAACCAAAGTTCTTCAACTTTTCACTCTAAAATCTTGCTCAAATCACTACCAAATCCTCTCAAATTTTAGCACCACTTAGCTCAACACTTGGGAAGTCCATCTAGCTGCAAAAGAAAGGAGCTCTCCACGGTTTTCTTCAGGCTTCAAAGGGCCGAAAATTCTGACTTGAACAACCACCAAAGTAGGTAATGATCCAACACTATAAACTTGTCCTATGGGGGTTAAATTACACATATGAGCTTGAATCTTTATATGGGTAACTTGTATTGTTGAAAAATTTTGATGGTGGGCTCTATGAACTCCCACCCTTGGCTTGATGGCTGATGAAATGATTGATGTTGGATATAATGCTGGTTTAGTGTTTAAAATGGTGGATTAATGGTGTATTATTAGTAGAAACTTCAAGGAACTCATGGGATAGAAATTTCTGATTTTGCCCCTGCCTTGTTCGGTTATTTTAAGGCCAATTTTTGATGCTTGAATATGATTTTTATATGTTGTATTAGTTGTGTAAAAATTTTCGTTGGAAAATATTGAGGCTTGGTTGGGCAAGTGAATTTCTTTGTAAAACTAGTCAAGCTGGAAAACTGTTCCCGTGTAGCTCTGACCAGCGATAGTGTTTTGACCCTAACTCTGTCATCCGATGTCGAAATTGAGTGCCGTCAGTGGCATTTGAAACTAGACATCCACACCTTTCCAACGGTATAAAAAGTACGTTTTTGTTTTAAGTGTGTGAGCCAAACCAGTCATTTTAAGAAGGCTGCCCCGTTTCTCTGTTCTGCTGGAACGATTTGATGATGCTGCAACTTTAGGCTTAATTTCGAGCTAGTTGTATGCTGAATCTTGAAACTATTTCTTCTGTGAAAGTTTAGCCTTATGAATGTGTTTTCCAACACTATCAACCATACTCAATTCCGAGTTAAATTGAGTGAGTTATGATCAAAATACGGTGACTGCCCTGTTCTTGAAAACCCTTGGATTTGGACAGATTTGATGTGAGACTAGTTGTGGTCTTACTAAATGTATTTCTTAGTGCTAAACACCTACCAAATGTACCATGTATGTTCCTTAGACTTGTCTTGCACAAATAAACCATGTTTGGAGGTTTTCCTTAGCCGAATGTTTGGAAACGGAGAGAAATGGAGTTAAAGACAGTTTTGCCTTAGTAATTTCAAAACTTTGGTTGATAGGTTAACCACCTTCCCGAAGGTATTTTTCCACAAAATTTGATAGAGAGATACCATTCATATAGGAGTACTGTACTACAAAATTTGGCACCAATCCAAGTCCTTTTCGACACTTAACTAAAGGTCCAAAGTCGGAAACCCAAATCTGGAACTTGTTCAACAGTCTCGAATTTTCCCCAACTTTGAGCTACCGTATCTCGGAGCTCGAAACTCCGATTCTCGATCCGCTTGTTCTATCCTAAGCCTTAATTGCACCTCTAATTGAGTTATAAATTTCAAAGGCTGGTTTGCAACGAGTGAATTCTGCCGAATTTCCAAAGTTAGAGAAAAACCAACCCCAGCTCAATCCTGAACATTCTGGAACAGTGATTCAAGCTCATTTTTGAGTACTTTCACTTAGATTCGTGGAAAAGTGTCTTCTAAGAACTTTTAGTACTTTCCAAGAGGTTTCCAACGGTATAAAGTTTTCCAATTTTGAACTTGTATCGAGTGAGATACGATTTTTCAAAAATCCATATCAAAACTGAAATTTTCCAACTTTCAAGGAAATAGAGTTTTCCAAGAACTCTTTATTCTTTCGACATTATGCCAACGTTTTAACCTCAATTTCCAAGATAAAAACCCAAATGCTCCTGTACTTTATGAAACGCCACTCGAACCTCGATTTACAAGTAATTAAGGTTTCTTTTCACAAAATTTCCTAGATTATAATAGTGCACGAATTATTTCTCGATAATTGGGTTGTGCGAATAATAATTCACTATTATTTGCTCAGGCTCACACGAGGACCTTCAAGAGGATCCCACGGTGGACGCTTGAACTTTCCTTGACCTTACTTACACTTAATACTTGGTGAGTGTCAAGTGCATGAGTACTTAATACGTGTTTAACTATTATGAATGATTATTGATTTTAGGAATGGAGACGAGTGTGTACTTTATCTCACTCGTTCTCATTTGAATAAACGATATTGAATAATATTAAATGATATTGAATGAGATTGAATGCAATGGTTACGTACGTCACTGGAGTGAATCTCCTCGACACACAATTGTAAACGGGGGACGCCCAAACTCATAGGCTGACCTGGGACTCGAGCCGGCATGGGCTTGGTCGGAAACCTAGGCGTGCCATGAGACAAATAAGCTCGACTTATTGAGAGATCTTGCATGGCATACTCGTAGAGTATTGCCTCATACATGTCTTGGGGCCCGAGTGGGTGTTGGGTGGACGGAAAGAAGTAAGTGGTGATCTACGGATTGAAAATACCGACCCAGTTGACGGAGTGTCATCGGGGGAAGGTATACGAGTGACATCGGCAAAGCGAGTGGAACTTAGCTCCTGAGAGCTACTATATCCTTGAATTGTTTCTGATAAATTTCCTTTGGTGAATTGTCAATTATTGAAATATATTATTGTTTAACTCGTAATTAAGATTGTTATTTGAACTACGTGCTTGCGTGTGTGATCCTGGCCTCACGAGCGTTTTGCTCACCCTATAGATTTGTTTTCCTTAACAGGATTGAATCTCGGGGAAGTGTGGAGAAACCCTCCTGATGTACTTTTGTTTTAGGGTTTCTATTATATTTTGGCTATGCCCTTGGTTTTGGATTGTACTTTTGGAATTAAAATGTAACTTTTGGGGCGTAATGTATATTTGGGATTCATTATGTATTTTGAATAACCGACGTGCGGGTTGGATAATGGATGACTATTGATAAACTTGAACGCTTCCGCATTTACTGTACTTAAGTTACTTGCTTTTGTTGTGTAGTTCGATAATAAGCTTGAATGATTTGGCTTGAGTCCTGGCGAGAGTTAGGCAGGCATTCCACGGATACCCTTTGGTTCGCCTTAGAGAGAAGTGGGGCGTCACAGTTGGTATCAGAGCGCTAGGTTAGAGATCTATATGGGGGACATATTAGATACTCTACCTTTAAGACTCGATATGGGATGACTTAGTCATACCTAAAATGATACTCGGGGTGAACTAGCAACTAAGTTAGTTTTACCTCGAGTGATACTTGGAGACGAATTAGTGAATAAGTAAGCATGCATTACAGGATATCCGAACTAGATAGTGATTTAAATTTCTAACCCGAAAAGTGCTATTATTTTGCAGGGATGGAAAACGGGAATGAAGTGCCGGCAGCTAATGGGAATGGCCACGCTAATGGCCATGTAGTACCTCCGAGGCCTATCTACTACCAAGCTCTTGGAGGGGGAGCTCGAGTGCGTTACTCGCCTACTGATAGGCGCCCACAGTGCGCGTGTAGGGTAACCTTTGCCTACCCGAATCACCTTGTACTTGCTCTGGACGACGAGCGTCGTCAGCTAGTGGATCTTAACAGGGATCTCCAGGCGGAGATAGACGAGCTTAGACAGATGGTGAGCGCTCAGGGCGAGAGGGTCGCCAAGCTCGAGGAGGTGATTGAGGGCGAGGTGGCCACATCTGCTGTGGTTAATGAGGAGCTCCGGAGCACTAGGGCTCAGCTTACTAGGTTGAGGAGGTCCGTAGTCGGGCTTCCGATATCGTAGCTAATGCCACTAGACTAGTGGACGAGGCGATGGGTGGAGCTCAGGACTCTGAGGAGGAGGATCCTGAGGAGGAGGTTCCTCCTGATAGAACTACTGTGGACTAGGTCTAGGCAGTTTGACCACTCTTTTGACTCTTTTGACCAGTATAGCTAGAATTAGCTGAGGTGATGCTAAGTGCTGAGTCCATTGTATTTTGCATGACTGTGTGGCTTATTTTTGAAACACTTGCTCTTATTTTAGTCTTCTGTGACTAAAAGTACTTCTGTGGCACCTGTGTGATATATTTTTGTGACTACCCCATGACTTGCTAATTGTATGAATTTGATATGCTAATGAATGTAAATTATTGTTAATTCCAATGTTTTCTTGATTGGTTCCTGCTCTCTACTCTGCATCGCATAATTTATTTATTTCTTGCACTAGGCACGCCTAGCCTATGGAAGGGCTAAGAAGGGGTCAAAGCCGTGGTCGAGTCCGTGGGCGAGGGACTAGACCGGCCCAACCTCAGGGGAATGACCAGGGATCGGCAACTGGACTGACCCAGGGCCAGGAAAATATTGAGGGTAATCAAGTGGCTACTGCCATTAACAGGATGACTGATATCCTAGAGCGCTTAGTTGATAGACAAGGACCGGAACCGTTCAACCAACCTGGGGGTCAAGAAAGAGAAGAGGATAGAGCCTCAGAGAGGTTCTTAAAATTTAACCCGCCTAAGTTCCGTGGCGAACCTGATCCTGAGGTAGCGGAGAATTGGTTAGAAAGGATGACCAACATATTCGCTGTTTTAGATTACACTGAGTATAGGCGAGTGAACTTCGCTGCTTTCCAATTTGAGGGAGTAGCCCGTGGTTGGTGGGATCTAATAAAAGAAAAATGGGAGAGGGCTCAAACCCCTTGGACTTGGGAGAATTTTACAAGGGAATTTAATGAAAAATTTCTTCCGCCCTTAATCCAAGAGAAGAGGGAGGATGAATTTATTAAATTGAAGCAAGGAACCCTTACCGTAGCAGAATACGATGGAAAATTCACTAAACTTTCCAAGTATGCCCCTGAGCTAGTGGTCAATGAACGAAAGAGGATTAGACGGTTTGTTTAGGGACTTAATGCAGAAATCCAGGTGGGCTTAGCGGCATCCCAAATCTCTACATTTACGGAGGCTTTAGAGAAAGCACAGAGAGTTGAGAGTGCAAGATCTCAAGTGAGAGACTTCCACAACAGAAAATGAAACTTTTCTAGCCGAACTTCTGGACAGGCTAGTAAGAATGTACAACCTTCCAAAGCGGGAAGAGGAAATGAAGGAGCAAGGATTATTGGAGCTTCTAGGGGAGCTCTAACTAGAGGGGGCCGTAGTGGGACAACTCAAGTTAGGGAAGCACCTTCTACTGGATCGGCTGTGACTCCTCAAGTCACTTGTGGGTATTGTGGTAAATTTAACCACTCTGAGAACGATTGCTGGAGGAAGTTGGGTAAATGTTTGTTTTGTGGTAGTGCTGAATATCAAATCGCCAATTGTCCAAAATCACCAAAGACAGGAGGAAATGCTCAAAGGCCAGAAAAGTCAACTTCTAAGCAGGCCAGTGCCGGAGGAAGTCGACCGAAAGTACCGGCTAGGGTTTATGCACTGGACCATCAACAGGTTCCTGAGGCAACTGAGGTTGTGGAAGGTACAATTCCAATTTTTCATCGACTAGCTAGGGTTTTAATTGATCCGGGTGCAACTCATTCCTTTGTAAACCCTAACTTCATGAATGGAATAGACTTCAAGCCGATTAAGTTACCCTATGACTTGGAGGTTAAAACACCCACTGGAGACAAAAGCTTAATTGCTAATCTGGAGTATAGGAATAGTGAAATCTATGTAGGGGAACGAAAATTATGGGCCGATTTGATAGGTTTGACGTTTAATGGATACAATGTAATCTTGGGAATGGATTGGTTAGCCCGTTATAATGCTCAGTTAAACTGTAGGACGAAGATTGTAGAGTTGCGTATTCCAGGAGAAGCAACCCTGAAACTGGATGTAAGGGGTAAATTAGTTTCGTCTGCACTTATTTCAGGAATTCGGGCTGGAAAATTTTTAAGTAAAGGAGCTCAAGGGTATTTGGCTTTTCTTATTAACACTCCTAGTGATAAGGTGAATTTGGAAGACAAACCGGTAGTAAAGGATTTTCCTGAAGAATTGGAGTCTCTACCCCCGGAACGGGAAATAATTTTTAAGATCGATGTGATTCCGGGAGTGGCACCTATTTCTAGAACGCCATATCGGATGGCTCTAGAGGAATTGAAAGAGTTGAAATTGCTACTGCAAGACCTGTTGGAAAGGGGATTTATAAAAGAGAGTGATTCTCCGTGGGGAGCCCCAGTTTTGTTAGTTAAGAAAAAGGATGGGAGTTTGAGACTGTGTATAGACTATAGAGGTTTGAATGACGTCACCATTAAGAATAAATACCCACTGCCCCACATTGACGAGTTGTTTGACCAGTTTCAAGGGGTAGTAGTATTCTCGAAATTAGATTTGAAACAGGGTTACTATCAGTTGAGGATCTTGGAGAAAGACATACCCAAAACTGCTTTTAACTCGAGATATGGGCATTTTGAATTTGCCGTGATGCCGTTTGGGTTAACGAATGCACCTGCTGCTTTTATGGATTTAATGCATAGGGTCTTTAAACCTTACCTAGATCAATTTGTGGTGGTCTTTATTGATGACATATTGGTGTATTCTAAGAATGTGAAGGATCATGAGAAGCATTTGAGAATTGTTTTGCAAACTTTGAGGGAACATCAATTATATGCTAAGTTTAGCAAGTGTGAATTCTGATTAAAAGAAGTGACTTTCTTGGGACACATAATTTCTAAGGATGGGATTACAGTGGATCCAGCTAAAGTGGAGGCTATTTCGAAATGGAAACGACCGGAAAACCCTACCGAGGTTCGAAGTTTTATTGGATTAGTAGGGTACTACCGGAAATTTATCAAAGATTTCTCTAGAATTGCTGGACCCATGACTGAATTGACCAAGAAGAATGGGAAGTTTCTATGGAGTTCTAAGTGCGAAGAAAGTTTTCAGGAGTTGAAAAGACGGTTGACAAGAGCGCCTGTGTTAGCTTTGCCAAACGGAAAGGATAGTTTTGTGGTTTACACAGATGCATCTAAGGAAGGATTGTGCTGTGTTCTAATGCAAAATGACAGAGTGATAGCATATGCCTCTAGGAAATTGAAACCGCATGAAGGGAATTATCCGACTCATGATTTGGAGTTAGCAGCTGGGGTTTTTGCTTTAAAGAAATGGAGGCATTATATGTACGGAGAGACATTTGAGGTTTTTACAGACCACAAAAGCCTTAAGTACTTATTTTCTCAAAAGGAACTGAATTTGAGGCAACGTAGATGGATGGAATTTTTGGAAGACTATGACTGTACGATTAAATACCATCCAGGGAAAGCTAATGTAGTGGCTGATGTTTTGAGTCGTCAAGTACAGATGGCTGGATTGATGATTAAGGAATTCGAATTGTTGGAAGAAGTTAGTCAGTGGAATCCTCGACTGGAACCGAGGAAAGTAATTTTGGGAAACATTGTATTGAATTCTCCTTTGATGGAACGTATCAAGGAATCTCAAGGAAAGGACACTGAAGTACAGAAATGATCGGAAAAGGGTAAAAAGAGGGACAAATCGAATTTTAACTTGGGACCGAATGGTGTATTGAGATTTCGGAATCGGGTAGTTGTGCCAAAGGATGAAGGGCTTAGAAAGGAAATTTTAGAAGAGACACACCGATCAAAGTTTACGGTACATCCAGGAGGGAATAAAATGTACCAGGACTTGAAGAGTCTTTATTGGTGAGAGAATATGAAGAAGGAGATTGCTCAATTTGTCCAAACATGCTTAATTTGTCAACAGGTTAAAGCCGAACATTAGAAACCATCTGGACTTTTGCAACCTCTAGAAATACCTGAGTGGAAATGGGAGAATATCACCATGAATTTTGTATCAGGATTACCAAGGACACAGAGAGGTCATGATGCGATTTGGGTAATAGTGGATAGATTGACCAAATCGGCTCATTTTCTGTCGATTAATATGAACTACCCATTAAAGAAGTTGGCCAGGTTGTATTTGGATGAGATCATTAGGTTGCATGGAATACCTGTCAGTATCGTGTCGGATAGAGATCCAAGATTTGTTTCGAGATTCTGGCAAAAGATGCAAGAAGTGTTAGGGACTAAATTGAACTTTAGTACCACTTATCATCCCCAGACGGATGGACAGTCGGAGAGGACAATTCAAACTCTTGAGGACATGTTACGGACTTGTGTTCTGGACTTTGGAGAGAATTGGAGTAAGTTTTTGACTTTAGTGGAGTTTGCCTACAATAATAGTTTCTACTCTTCTATTCAGATGGTCCCGTATGAGGCACTTTATGGTTGAAAATGTTGGTCTCCAATTTGTTGGGACGAAATAGGTGAACGAAAAATCTTAGACCCGACCACAGTATCTTGGATTGAAGAAACTAGTGAGAAAGTAAGGTTGGTACGCCAAAGAATTCAGACCGCCCAGAGCCACCAAAAGAGTTACGCCGATAATCGAAGAAAAGATTTGGAATTTACTGTTGGAGATTTGGTATTTCTCAAAATTACACCTTTGAAAGCAAGTTTGTTGTCCGGAAAAGGGAAGAAGTTACATCCAAGGTTTGTAGGGCCTTACAAGATTATCCAACGTGTGGGAAGCGTAGCCTATAAGTTGGAATTACCGCCGAATTTATCTCGAATCCATAATGTGTTCCATGTATCTATGCTTAAGAAGTATCATCCGGACCCTTCTCACGTCTTACAACCGAAAAATGTTGAGATTGATGAGACTTTAACCTATGAGGAAAAACCAGTTAAGCTTCTGGATAGGAAGGTGAAGGAATTGAGGAATAAACAAATACCATTAGTAAAAGTCCTTTGGAAGAACCATGGGTTGGAGGAAGCAACTTGGGAGGTCGAAGAAGCAATTCGAGAAAAGTATCCAGACCTGTTCACCAATCAAGGTAAATTTCGAGGACGAAATTTTCTTAAGGGGGAGAGGATGTGAGGACTCTTAAAAGTATTATTTTCGACTCCTATTTTTGCTCATTTAATTATTTATTCAAATATTTGCTTCGATTATTATTTTCTAGCCTTATTAGAATTAAATACATGTAGTTATGACTTCATTATATTTTTAAAGTGATTCGTTTCAAAAATTAATTTTTTTTTGGAAGCTCGATTAATGAAAATAGTGAAAACGTGTCTGAAAACTTTAGCCTTTTGGGAGTACAGTAAGTTCAAAACTTTGAGACATGTACAATGGTCTTAAAATAGGTAAATTTAGGTTTAAGTACTCAAGTGATAGTTGGTGGTACGATCGTTATAAGAATTTCTCGAAGGTTTCACTTTATCGCGCCTAATTTGGAAATACGCGTTTTCACACGCGCGCTTAATTGTGGGACTTTAGACCATTATTTTGGGACAATTAAGAGTGAATAATATTTGTATGAATATAAGTGCATTAGAGGTTTAGTGCACTAGTGAAACAAATGCAAGAGGAATCGAGCACAAACGCGCGCGTATACGCACTATTTGCGGTTTACTTTTGCGCATCTAAACTCTTAGTCATTAAGCTTCCTTCGTAAGCCAAAAAGTCAGACCAAACCTCTCTTTCTCCTAGCTCTCTTGGCCGGCCATCAAGCTGCAAAGAAACAACCAAAGTTCTTCAACTTTTCACTCTAAAATCTTGCTCAAATCACTACCAAATCCTCTCAAATTTTAGCACCACTTAGCTCAACACTTGGGAAGTCCATCTAGCTGCAAAAGAAAGGAGCTCTCCATGGTTTTCTTCAGGCTTCAAAGGGCCAAAAATTCTGACTTGAACAACCACCAAAGTAGGTAATGATCCAACACTCTAAACTTGTCCTATGGAGGTTAAATTACACATATGAGCTTGAATCTTTATATGGGTAACTTGTATAGTTGGAAAATTTTGATGGTGGGCTCTATGAACTCCCACCCTTGGCTTGATAGCTGATGAAATGATTGATGTTGGATATAATGCTGGTTTAGTGTTTTAAATGGTGGATTAATGGTGTATTATTAGTAGAAACTTCAAGGAACTCATGGGATAGAAATTTCTGATTTTACCCCTGCCTTGTTCGGTTATTTTAAGGCCAATTTTTGATGATCTAATGGCTTGAATATGATGTTTATATATTGTATTAGTTGTGTAAAAATTTTCGTTGGAAAATATTGAGGTTTGGTTGGGCACATGAATTTCTTTGTAAAACTAGTCAAGTTGGAAAACTGTTCCCGTGTAGCTCTGACCAGCGATAGTGTTTTGGCCCTAACTCTGTCATCCGATGCCGAAATCAAGTGCCGTCAGTGGCATTTGAAACTAGACATCCACACCTTTCCAACGGAATAAAATGCATGTTTTTTTTAAAGTGTGTGAGCCAAACCAGTCATTTTAAGAAGGCTGCCCCGTTTCTCTGTTCTGCTGGAACGATTTGATGATGCTGCAACTTTAGGCTTAATTTCGAGTCAGTTGCATGCTGAATCTTAAAACGATTTCTTCTGTGAAATTTTAACCTTGTGAATTTATTTTCCAACACTATCCACCATACTCAATTCTGAGTTAAATTGAGTGAGTTATGATCAAAATACTGTGACTGCCCTGTTCTTGAAAACCCTTGGATTTGGACAGATTTGATGTGAGACTTGTTGTGGTCTTACTAAATGTATTTCTTAGTGCTAAACACCTGCCAAATGTACCATGTATGTTCCTTAGACTTGTCTTGCACAAATGAACCATGTTTGGAGGTTTTCCTTAGCCGAATGTTTGGAAACGGAGAGAAATGGAGTTAAAGACAGTTTTGCCTTAGTAATTTCAAAACTTTGGTTGATAGGTTAACCACCTTCCCGATGGTATTTTTCCATGAAATTTGATAGAGAGATACCCTTCATATAGGAGTACCATATTACAAAATTTGGCACTAAAACAAGTCCGTTTCGACACTTAACTAAAGGTCCAAAGTCGGAAACCCAAATCTGGAACTTGTTCAACCGTCTCGAATTTTCCTCAACTTTGAGCAACCGTATCTCGGTGCTCGAAACTCCGATTCTCGATCCGCTTGTTCTATCCTAAGCCTTAATTGCACCTCTAATTGATTTATAAATTTCAAAGGCTGGTTTGCAACGAGTGAATTCTGCCGAATTTCCAAAGTTAGCGAAAAACCAACCCCAGCTCAATCCTGAACATTCTGGAACAGTGATTCAAGCTCATTTTTGAGTACTTTCACTTAGATTCGTGGAAAAGTGTCTTCTAAGAACTTTTAGTACTTTCCAAGAGGTTTCCAACGGTATAAAGTTTTCCAATTTTGAACTTGTATCGAGTGAGATACGATTTTTCAAAGATCCATATCAAAACTGAAATTTTCCAACTTTCAAGGAAATAGAGTTTTCCAAGAACTCTTTATTCTTTCGACATTATGCCAACGTTTTAACCTCAATTTCCAAGATAAAAACCCAAATGCTCCAGTACTTTATGAAATGCCACTCGAATCTCGATTTACAGGTAATTAAGGTTTCTTTTCACAAAATTTCCTAGATTATAATAGTGCACGAATTAATTCTCGATAATTGGGTTGTGTGAATAATAATTCACTATTATTTGCTCAGGTTCACACGAGGACCTTCAAGAGGATCTCACGGTGGAAGCTTGAACTTTCCTTGGCCTTACTTGCACTTAATACTTGGTGAGCGTCAAGTGTATGAGTACTTAATACGTGTTTAACTGTTATGAATGATTATTGATTTTAGGAATGGAGA
Organism: Coffea arabica; assembly: GCF_036785885.1. NCBI lineage: Eukaryota > Viridiplantae > Streptophyta > Magnoliopsida > Gentianales > Rubiaceae > Coffea > Coffea arabica. The sequence goes on from NC_092313.1 coordinate 37,453,068, forward strand.
CGAGTGTGTATTTTATCTCACTCGTTCTCATTTGAATAAATGATATTGAATGAGATTGAATGCAATGGTTACGTACGTCGTTGGAGTGAGTCTCCTCGACACACAATTGTAAACGGGGGACGCCCAAACCCATAGGCTGACCTGGGACTCAAGCCGGCATGGGCTTGGTCGGGAACCTAGGCGTGCCATGAGACAAATAAGCTCGACCTATTGAGAGATCTTGCTTGGCATACTCGTGGAGTATTGCCGCATACATGTCTTGCGGGCCCGAGTGGGTGTTGGGTGGACGGAAAGAAGTAAGTGGTGATCTACGGATTGGAAATACCGATCCAGTTGATGGAGTGTCATCGGAGGAAGGTATACGAGTGACATCAGCAAAGCGAGTGGAACTTAGCTCCTAAGAGCAACTATATTCTTGAATTGTTTCTGATAAATTTCCTTTGGTGAATTATCAATTATTGAAATATATTATTGTTTAACTCGTAATTGAGATTGTTATTTGAACTACGTGCTTGCATGTGTGATCCTGACCTCACGAGCGTTTTGCTCACCCTATAGATTTGTTTTCCTTAACAGGATTGAATCTCGGGGAAGTGTGGAGAAACCCTCCTGATGTACTTTTGTTTTAGGGTTTCTATTATATTTTGGCTATGCCCTTGGTTTTGGATTGTACTTTTGGAATTGAAATATAACTTTTGGGACGTAATGTATATTTGGGATTCATGATGTATTTTGAATAACCGGCGTGCGGGTTGGATAATGGATGACTATTGATAAGTTTGAACGCTTCCGCATTTTCTGTACTTAAGTTACTTGCTTTTGTTGTGTAGTTCGATAATAAGCTTGAATGATTTGGCTTGAGTCCTGGCGAGAGCTAGGCAGACGTTCCGCGGATACCCTTTGGTTCGCCTTAGAGAGAAGTGGGGCGTCACAGTTGGTATCAGAGCGCTAGGTTAGAGATCTATATGGGGGACATAGTAGATACTCTACCTTTAAGACTCGATATGGGATGATTTAGTCATACCTAAAATGATACTCGGGGCGAACTAGCAACTAAGTTAGTTTTACCTCGAGTGATACTTGGAGACGAATTAGTGAATAAGTAAGCATGCATTACAGGATATCCGAACTAGATAGTGATTTAAATTTCTAACCCGAAAAGTGCTATTATTTTGCAGGGATGGAAAACGGGAATGAAGTGCCGGCAGCTAATGGGAATGGCCACGCTAATGGCCATGTAGTACCTCCGAGGCCTATCTACTACCGAGCTCTTGGAGGGGGAGCTCGAGTGCGTTACTCGCCTACTGATAGGCGCCCACAGTGCGCGTGTACGGTAACCTTTGCCTACCCGAATCACCTTGTACTTGCTCTGGATGACGAGCGTCGTCAGCTAGTGGATCTTAACAGGGATCTTCAGGCGGAGGTAGACGAGCTTAGACAGATGGTGAGCGCTTAGGGCGAGAGGGTCGCCGAGCTCGAGGAGGTGATTGAGAGCGAGGTGGCCACATCTGTTGTGGTTAATGAGGAGCTCTGGAGCACTAGGGCTCATCTTACTAGGTTGAGAGAGGAGGTCCGTAGTAGGGCTTCCGATATCGTAGCTGATGCCACTAGACTAGTGGACGAGGCGATGGGTGGAGCTTAGGACTCTGAGGAGGAGGATCCTGAGGAGGAGGTTCCTCCTGATAGTCCTACTGTGGACTAGGTCTAGGCAGTTTGACCACTCTTTTGACTCTTTTGACCAGTATAGCTAGAATTAGCTGGGGTGATGCTAAGTGCTGAGACCATTGTATTTTGCATGACTGTGTGGCTTATTTTTGAAGCACTTGCTCTTACTTTAGTCTTCTGTGACTAAAAGTACTTCTGTGGCACCTGTGTACTATATTTTTGTGACTATCCTATGACTTGCTAATTGTATGAATTTGATATGCTAATGAATGTAAATTATTGTTAATTCCAATGTTTTCTTGATTGGTTCCTGCTCTCTACTTTGCATCGCATAATTTATTTATTTCTTGCACTAGGCACGCCTAGGTTATGGAAGGGCTAAGAAGGGGTCGAGGCCGTGGTCGAGTCCGTGGGCGAGGGACTAGACCGGCCCAACCTCAGGGGAATGACCAGGAATGGGCAACTGGACCGACCCAGGGCCAGAAAAATATTGAGGGTAATCAAGTGGCTACTGCCATTAACAGGATGACTGATATCCTAGAGCGCTTAGCTGATAGACAAGGACCTGGACCGTTCAACCAACCTGGGGGTCAAGAAAGAGGAGAGGATAGAGCCTTAGAGAGGTTCTTAAAATTTAACCCGCCTAAGTTCCTTGGCGAACCTGATCCTGAGGTAGCGGAGAATTGGTTAGAAAGGATGACCAACATATTCGCTGTTTTAGATTACACTGAGGATAGGCGAGTGAACTTCGCTGCTTAGGGGTTTGAGGGAGTAGCCCGTGCTTGGTGGGATTTAATAAAAGGAAAATGGGAGAGGGCTCAAACCCCTTGGACTTGGGAGAATTTCACAAGGGAAAGTAATGAAAAGTTTCTTCCGCCCTTAATCCAAGAGAAGAGGGATGATGGATTTATTAAATTGAAGCAAGGAACCCTTACCGTTGCAGAATACGAGGAAAAATTCACTAAGCTTTCCAAGTATGCCCCTGAGCTAGTGGTCAATGAACGAAAGAGGATTAGACGGTTTGTTCAGGGACTTAATGTAGAAATCCAGGAGGGCTTAGCGGCGGCCCAAATCTCTACATTTACGGTGGTTTTAGAGAAAGCACAGAGAGTTGAGAGTGCAAGATCTCAAGTGAGAGACTTCCACAACAGAAAATGAAACTTTTCTAGCCGAACTTCCGGACAGGCTAGTAAGAATGTACAACCTTCCAAAGCAGGAAGAGGAAATGGAGGAGCAAGGATTACTGGAGCTTCTAGGGGAGCTCTAACTAGAGAGGGCCGTAGTGAGACAACTCAAGTTAGGGAAGCACCTTCTACTAGATCGGCTGTGACTCCTCAAGTCACTTGTAGGTATTGTGATAAATTCAACCACTCTGAGAACGATTGCTGGAGGAAGTTGGGTAAATGTTTGTTTTGTGGTAGTGCTGAGGATCAAGTCGCCAATTGTCCAAAATCACCAAAGACAGGAGGAAATGCTCAAAGGCCAGAAAAGTCAACTTCTAAGCAGGCCAGTGCCAGAGGAAGCCGATCAAAAGTACCGGCTAGGGTTTATGCACTGGACCATCAACAGGTTCCTGAGGCAACTGAGGTTGTGGAAGGTACAATTCCAATTTTTCATCGACTAGCTAGGGTTTTAATTGATCCGGGTGCAACTCATTCCTTTGTAAACCCTAATTTCATGAATGGAATAGACTTGAAGCCGATTAAGTTACCCTATGACTTTGAGGTTAAAACACCCACTGGAGACAAAAGCTTAATTGCTAATCTGGAGTATAGGAATAGTGAAATCTATGTAGGGGAACGAAAATTATGGGCCGATTTGATAGGTTTGACGATTAATGGATACGATGTAATCTTGGGAATGGATTGGTTAGCCCGTTATAATGCTCAGTTAAACTGTAGGACGAAGATTGTAGAGTTACGTATTCCAGGAGAAGCAACCCTGAAACTGGATGTAAGGGGTAAATTTGCTTCGTCTGCACTTATTCCAGGAATTCGGGCTGGAAAATTTTTAAATAAAGGAGCTAAGGGTATTTGACTTTTCTTATTAACACTCCTAGTGATAAGGTGAATTTGGAAGACACACCGGTAGTAAAGGATTTTTCAGATGTTTTTCCTGAAGAATTGGAGTCTCTACCCTCGGAACGGGAAATAGCTTTTAAGATCGATGTGATTCCGGGAGTTTGAGACTGTGTATAGACTATAGAGGTTTGAATGACGTCACCATTAATAATAAATACCCACTGCCCCACTTTGACGAGTTGTTTGACCAGTTGCAAGGGGTAGTAGTATTCTCGAAGTTAGATTTGAGACAGGGTTACTATCAGTGGAGGATCTTGGAGAAAGACATACCCAAAACTGCTTTTAACTCGAGATATGGGCATTTTGAATTTGCCGTGATGCCGTTTGGGTTAACTAATGCACCTGCTGCTTTTATGGATTTAATGCATAGGGTCTTTAAACCTTACCTAGATCAATTTGTGGTGGTCTTTATTGATGACATATTTGTGTATTCTAAGAATGTGAAGGATCATGAGAAGCATTTGAGAATTGTTTTGCAAACTTTGAGGGAACATCAATTATATGCTAAATTTAGCAAGTGCGAATTCTGGCTAAAAGAAGTGACTTTCTTGGGACACATAATTTCTAAGGATGGGATTAAAGTGAATCCAGCTAAAGTGGAAGCTATTTCGAAATGGAAACGACCGGAAAATCCTACCGAGGTTCGAAGTTTTATTGGATTAGCAGGGTACTACCGGAAATTTATCAAAGATTTCTCTAGAATTGCTGGACCCATGACTGAATTGACCAAGAAGAATGGGAAGTTTCTATGGAGTTCTAAGTGTGAAAAAGTTTTCAGGAGTTGAAAAGACGGTTGACAAGAGCGCCTGTGTTAGCTTTGCCAAACGGAAAGGATAGTTTTGTGGTTTACACAGATGCATCTAAGGAAGGATTGGGGTGTCTTCTAATGCAAAATGACAGAGTGATAGCATATGCCTCTAGGAAATTGAAATCGCATGAAGGGAATTACCCGACTCATGATTTGGAGTTAGCAGCTGTGGTTTTTGCTTTAAAGAAATGGAGGCATTATCTGTATTGAATGACATTTGAGGTTTTCACAGACCACAAAAGTTTTAAATACTTATTTTCTCAAAAGGAACTGAATTTGAGGCAACGTAGATGGATGAAATTTTTGGAAGACTATGACTGTACGATTAAGTACCATCCAGGGAAAGCTAATGTAGTGGCTGATATTTTGAGTCGTCAAGTATAGATGGCTGGATTGATGATTAAGGAATTCGAATTGTTGGAAGAAATTAGTCAGTGGAATCCTCGACTGGAACCGAGGAAAGTAATTCTGGGAAACATTGTATTGAATTCTCCTTTGATGGAACGTATCAAGGAATCTCAAGGAAAGGACACTGAAGTACAGAAATGGTCGGAAAAGGGTAAAAAGAGGGACAAATCGGATTTTAACTTGGGACCGAATGGTGTATTGAGATTTCGGAATCGGGTAGTTGTGCCAAAGGATGAAGGGCTTAAAAAGAAAATTTTAGAAGAGGCACACCGATCAAAGTTTACGGTACATCCAGGAGGGAATAAAATGTACCAGGACTTGAAGACTCTTTATTGGTGGGAGAATATGAAGAAGGAGATTGCTCAATTTGTCCAAACATGCTTAATTTGTCAACAGGTTAAAGCCGAACATCAGAAACCATCGGGACTTTTGCAACCTCTAGAAATACCTGAGTGAAAATGGGAGAATATCACCATGGATTTTGTATCAGAATTACCAAGGACATAGAGAGGCCATGATGCGATTTGGGTAATAGTGGATAGATTGACCAAATCGGCTCATTTTTTATCGATTAATATGAAATACCCATTAGAGAAGTTGACCAGGTTGTATTTGGATGAGATCATTAGGTTGCATGGAATACCTGTAAGTATCGTGTCGGATAGAGATCCAAGATTTGTTTCAAGGTTCTGGCAAAAGATGCAAGAAGTGTTAGGGACTAAATTGAACTTTAGTACCACTTATCATCCCCAGACGGATGGACAGTCGGAGAGGACAATTCAAACTCTTGAGGACATGTTACGGACTTGTGTTCTGGACTTTGGAGAGAATTGGAGTAAGTTTTTGACTTTAGTGGAGTTTGCCTACAATAATAGTTTCTACTCTTCTATTCAGATGGTCCCGTATGAGGCACTTTATGGTTGAAAATGTTGGTCTCCAATTTGTTGGGACGAAATAGGTGAACGAAAAATCTTAGACCCGACCACAGTATCTTGGATTGAAGAAACTAGTGAGAAAGTAAGGTTGGTACGCCAAAGAATTCAGACCGCCCAGAGCCACCAAAAGAGTTACGCCGATAATCGAAGAAAAGATTTGGAATTTACTGTTGGAGATTTGGTATTTCTCAAGATTACACCTTTGAAAGCAAGTTTGATGTCCGGAAAAGGGAAGAAGTTACAGCCAAGGTTTGTAGGGCCTTACAAGATTATCCAACGTGTGGGGAGCGTAGCCTATAAGTTGGAATTACCGCCGAATTTATCTCGAATCCATAATGTGTTCCATGTATCTATGCTTAAGAAGTATCATCCGGACCCTTCTCACGTCTTACAACCGGAAAATGTTGAGATTGATGAGACTTTAACCTATGAGGAAAAACCAATTAAACTTCTGGATAGGAAGGTGAAGGAATTGAGGAATAAACAGATACCATTAGCAAAAGTCCTTTGGAAGAACCATGGGTTGGAGGAAGTAATTTGGGAGGTCGAAGAAGCAATTCGAGAAAAGTATCCAAACCTGTTCACCAATCAAGGTAAATTTCGAGGACGAAATTTTCTTAAGGGGGAGAGGATGTGAGGACCCGTAAAAGTATTATTTTCGACTCCTATTTTTGCTCATTTAATTATTTATTCAAATATTTGTTTCGATTATTATTTTCTAACCTTATTAGATTTAAATACATGGAGTTATAATTTCATTATATTTTTAAAGTAACTCGTTTCAAAAATTAATTTTTTTTTGGAAGCTCGATTATTGAAAATAGTGAAAACGTGTCTGAAAACTTTAGCCTTTTGGAAGTACAGTAAGTTCAAAACTTTGAGACATGTACAACGGTCTTAAAATAGGTAAATTTAGGTTCAAGTACTCAAGTGATAGTTGGTGGTACGATCGTTAAAAGAATTTCTCGAAGGTTTCACTTTATCGCGCCTAATTTGGAAATATGCGTTTTCACACGCGCGCTTAATTGTGGGACTTTAGACCATTATTTTGGGACAATTAAGAGTGAGTAATATTTGTATGAATATAAGTGCATTAGAGGTTTAGTGCACTAGTGAAACAAATGCAAGAGGAATCGAGCACAAAACGCGCGCGTATGCGCACTATTTGCGGTTGACTCTTGCGCATCTAAACTCTTAGTCATTAAGCTTCCTTCGTAAGCCAAAAAGTCAGACCATACCTCTCTTTCTCCTAGCTCTCTTGGCCGGCCATCAAGCTGCAAAGAAACAACCAAAGTTCTTCAACTTTTCACTCTAAAATCTTGCTCAAATCACTACCAAATCCTCTCAAATTTTAGCACCACTTAGCTCAACACTTGGGAAGTCCATCTAGCTGCAAAAGAAAGGAGCTCTCCACAGTTTTCTTCAGGCTTCAAAGGGCCGAAAATTCTGACTTGAACAACCACCAAAGTAGGTAATGATCCAACACTCTAAACTTGTCCTATGGAGGTTAAATTACACATATGAGCTTGAATCTTTATATGGGTAACTTTTATTGTTGGAAAATTTTGATGGTGGGCTCTATGAACTCCCACCCTTGGCTTGATGGCTGATGAAATGATTGATGTTGGATATAATGCTGGTTTAATGTTTAAAATGGTGTATTATTAGTAGAAACTTCAAGGAACTCATGGGATAGAAATTTTCGATTTTTCCCCTGCCTTGTTCGGTTATTTTAAGGCCAATTTTTGATGATCTAATGGCTTGAATATGATTTTTATATGTTGTATTAGTTGTGTAAAAATTTTCGTTGGAAAATATTGAGGTTTGGTTGGGCAAATGAATTTCTTTGTAAAACTAGTCAAGCTGGAAAACTGTTCCCGTGTAGCTCTGACCAGCGATAGTGTTTTGGCCGTAACTCTGTCATCCGATGTCAAAATTGAGTGCCGTTGGTGGTATTTGAAACTAGACATCCACACCTTTCCAACGGTATAAAATGCAAGTTTTGGTTCCAAGTGTGTGAGCCAAACCAATCGTTTTAAGAAGGCTGCCCCGTTTCTCTGTTCTGCTAGAACGATTTGATTTTTTTTTTTTTGTCAAACGGTATTCTCTTTATATATTTAGTGAACTTGATAATACAAGTTGTTAAGTACAAAAGTGGATATTCATCCTATTGTCCTCCTGTATGCTCTCTTTGAGCCACAGAGGGAAGCTTTGCTTCCATATCACATTGGAAACAAGCTTGGTTGCAAATTGTGCCATTTGATGAGCACATCTATTTCCATCTCTATTAATAAACAAAAAGGTACAACATTGGAACATACCACATAGTTGTTTGATATCTTCCAGTATTGTACCAATTGGGGCTTCCTCCCTACCTTTCGTATGGATTCTCTCAATGACAGCTTTGCAATCAGATTGCACCTCTATTTCTCGCCATCCAGCTTCCTTAGCCATCACCAGCCCCTGTCGGATTGCATCTGCCTCTTCTAGTTCAGCTCCACATCTGCTATACTTCCTGATACCTCTAGCTTCTACAAAGTTCCCATGACTGTCCCTCGCTACCATTCCTAGCCCCGCTCCTGCTAATTTAATAGGAACGGCAGCATCAGTGTTGATTCTCACTATACCTATATCTGGTGGCCTCCATTGGTGGTTGAGCAATTGGTGTCTTGTTCCTGTTCTGTGCTTTGCCTCCTGCTCCGTCTGCTCCTCTTGAAATTCCAGCCATTCATTGTTTGCTATTTCTATTATAGACAGATGATCTCTATACTTCCCTTCATACTGTCGAGCATTTCGTGCTTTCCACAATTGCCAGATGATGTTTGCTGTGAGTGTAATGTGATCTTCTCCTCTTGTTCTTTTCCTTGCCTGTAGTATCCCTTCCCACCACCTCCAGAAATTTGCCCGCCATTCTAATAAGCCGTCCCACTGTATTGGGGCCTGTTGATCTTGATCCCTATCTTTTGATGTTTACAAAATGTGACAGCCCCACTTTTCCCTAAGGCGAACCAAAGGGGTTAGCGGACTGCCTGCCCAACTCTCGCCAGGACTACGGTATAGTTTACGTTGATCTATAACGTTCCGGAACATCCCATTGCACGTAAACAAGTCAAAAGAGTCAAAATAAAAAAAACGAAAAAATTTGCCGAAGATGAATAGTGCAGGCCACGTCAGAATCCGGCCGGATTCAGTCCAGTGACTTTTCGTTCAAAATTTTCCTTTTGCCGTTTGAAATCCAAATCGATTCAAAGTTCAGCCAAACATCAACCAAGCATATATACATTGAAATCCAACATTCCAAGCCAAATCGGCATACCAAAATATCCAACTAATCCATACATGTACAATAACCAATTACAAACCAAACATTGGAGGAAACAAAACACTTAGGGTTTCACCCTCAAGGAGCTATTCAAAATACATGTACATGAGCTCAACTTGTCATTCAACTATTACAATCTTTTCCAAAAGTGTTCATTTTCCTGTAAGGAAAACAAATGGAACGGTGTGAGCTAAAGCTCAGTGAGCAACTATCACAATAGCAGTTAAGATCACATAAGCATAACCATTCAAGTCAAGTATACAATTTCGAAGTAAAGCAATTCAGTGAAAGGATACGGTCGGCTCTCAAGAGCCCATTTCCACGCTTACATTCTTGATCCACACTCATTGACCCTCCGTCAATGTTAAAAGTACCAAACCGTAGACCTCACTTCACTTCCATTCCTTCCACCCAACATACCCCAACCGCGCCCGCACTCCATTCAGTCATTTTGGTAATACTCGAGTTTACCGGAACCAAGGGTCTCATTACCACAAGGTTCCCCAGTACAGTCCCCGTGGCATGATAATTTTCACGACCAAGCCCTCGCCGGCTCGATCCAATTAACTACCATACGGGGTTGAGCTCATAAATGCAGTAAAGCCATTGGATACTCGTCCAACGACACCAAATCAGTTTCCATGAATGGAATGCAGTATCTCATATATCCAGTGCAGTCTTTCAGTAAAACAATTAATAGTCATGAATAAAATCACAAGGGGTGAGGGCGATCAAGTACACCCTCACCTCAATCATTCCCAATAACCAAGTAAGCCTTCAAGGCATCAAATACACATAGCACAAAGCCACATTATAACAAGTAGGTGAGTAGTATACTCACCAAGTGAGAAAATGATGTTTCATGCACCGTCGTTAAACGAACGTCGTGCACCACCGTTTCCTCCTAGAACAAGTGAACAATTACCATAAGACTCGATAACGAGTCACAAAGCCAAGCCAATTATAACCCATTAGGGTTTCATGCATGGAAATTCAAGTGTTAAATACGTAACCTTTACTCAAGTCGAGAATATAGTTTTCTAAATTTCGAGTAAAAATGCGGGCAGCATGCCCTTTGTGTTTACCAAATTCTCCAGCCATAAGGCTTCATTATTTTTCTTCAATCACAACCCAACAACACACATATAAGCATTTCATGTCAAGAGCCGTTCCATAGCTCACAATATCATAAAACAAGAAACCATACCGAGCCATAAACAACACCAATTCACAACCCCAATAGGGTTTTATAAACATATACTAGCATGAAAGCAAACCAGAAATTAAGAAAGGCTTTAATGTTGGCCTTGATAAGAAAACCGGTTTTGACGTCATAATGCGGTAATGGCACAACTCTCACTACAATTATCGGTTGGGGGTGTAAGACCCACCGTTTCGAAGCTATGAAACAGGGCTACAACAATGTAGAAGATCTCTCAGTCCAAATCCTAGCACAACTAGGTCAAAAGTGCCAAATACCAAACCAGAACCGAAATTGCAGGTTCCCAAATCACACAAAACTGTAATACGTAAATCTCAGCCTACACAGGTCCAAATGCCGAAATTCCAAAGGCATAAGTTAGCTAAGATATCCAGCTACATTTCATCAGAAGACACCAACTTAAAAATCCAAACCAAATCCAGTCAAAATAGGCAATTACTATCGCAGTTCCGCACATTCTGTTCACCAAAAACAGCAACAGTAAAAACGGCATAACTCTCTCTATACTACTCCAAATGCCCTGAAATTTTGTAGGCACTTCATACTCACCAATACCTACAACTTTCATGTTTTGAGCAAAGTCCAATTCGGCCTCTAGCTATGACCTAAAATTTCGGACAGAATTGGGAATAATATGAACCCTAACTTTCCATTTTCCATCCAAATCCAAAATTGATTATATTTTCCTATCCAATACACCTCATAGAGTCATTATCAGCCATTACCATTCATCATACAAGGCCACAACATCCCATTCATATTAAACCAGAAAAATTCCCAATAAAATAAAAACTTCACCAAAACTCTTCAAATCAAGATAAAAACCAGAAATTTCAGCACTCTTATCACTAATAAGCACAACATAAGCATCATTAAGTGTAGTAGGGTGTTTCAAGCTTCACTTACCAAGAACCAAGAGAGAGGAAGATGTTGTGCACCTTAGTCCTTCAAACAAAGTTCACCAAACAACTTACTATCACTAGAAGGAAGAATTTTATGGAGTAGAATCTATTCTAGGTGATTAGTTGTGGAAGATTGAGTGAAATGGAAGCTAAAAGTTGAAGAATTTCCTTCCTTCTTTGAGCTTGAGAGGTTCGGCCATCAAGAGTGAAAAATGGTGCATTTTTGTGATTTTTGAAGATATATAACCAAGTTGGGTCAAAGGTCAAAAATGTGAATAGTATTTCTTAAGGTCAAACCAATACTTATGTGACACTTGTCACCTCATTAAATGCATTCTTATCATTCTTTTCTCTCTCACATCAATCACTTCACACATACTACTTATCTCTTAACACCCGATAAATTTTCCACAGTATCCGAAACTTAACCGTATTGGCCGAATTTTCCCGAACTTTTCGCACTAGTGGGTCCCACGTCCAATATCTAGTCTTAATTTTCTAAAAACTCTCCAATACTAGAAAAATCATCTAAAAAAACTATAACTGCTCATGAAATCCACCAAGAAAATATTCCTAGGCCAGAAAATGCAGAAAACATGAAATTTAAGGGGGGGAAAAACCCTAGGAAAATATTAGGGCAAAACGGGTTCTCACACAAAACAAATGGATGATACTAATATTTTTCAAGATATACTTTCAGTTTTGAAATTGTTTGATTCCATGAACAAGTGCAATTGAAAGGGGACTAAGTATGCTGAAGCTGTCGGACGCTCAAATAGTCAGGATCGGACGTCCGAAAGGATGAAGAACATCAAGAAGGAAACTCTGTCGGACGCTCGTAAGGAAGCATCGGACGTCCTGAAGGATCGGACGCATGCTTCGGACGCACATCAATCTCATCGGACGTCCTAAAAATTCCACGAAGATTTGATAACTCTCTGGACGACGTTCGGACACAGAAGCTCGGACGATAAAATACCATCGGACGTCCGAACGACAACTTGGCTGATTTTCGGACGATGGGATCGGACGGTGTTTAATCTTCGGACGTCTGACGTCCCCAACGGCTAGTTGACTATTCAGCTACTTTCTATCCGTTGGATGCTTTAATGAGGCACTTTCTTGGTCCTATATAAATAGTGGTTGGTCAGATACTTCAGATAACTTTTGCACACTTTGTTTATAAGATCTCAAGAGATATTTTAGCTAGAAAATAGTCTCCAAAGCTAGATTTGTAGTCTTAGTGGTGTGAGGTTCATTGTAAGCTTTTTATTTGTGAGTGAATCTTTTATGAGTGTAGCTCTGTGAGGGTTGTCCTGAGGGATAGTAAAACGTCCTGGCTTGACCGAGTGGAGTTCGGGGCAAGGAGGAGGTGAACCTTCCTTTGTACACAAGAGTGATTATAATTCATCAACTTGAAGTAGCTTGTCTCAATTAATCTACAAGCTCAAGAGGAGTTGGGTAGTTAATTGGTTTGCAACTCTTTCCTTTTTATTTACTTATTGTTACGTTTATGATCTTTAATTTGTTTATCTCTTCTACTCACAAGCACTTGTGCTTTCTTATCAACTGTCTCATTGGTTGTCTTCGGGTCTTACAATTGGCATCAGAGCTTGGTCTCCTAGAGATTAAGCTTAACCGCTTAGAGTAAAGATCATGGCAACCATAAATGTTTCTTTTTTAGAAGGGCAATCTATTGATAGACCACCTATGTTTAATGGTTCTCATTTTAGCATGTAGAAACAAAGAATGATGATTTTCTTACAATCCGTTTATATTGAATTATGGTATGTGGTAGAAGATGGTCCTTATGAAGTTAGAATAGTTGACTCTACCACTAATTTGAGTAGATTAAAGACTAGACAAGAATTGAATGAAAAAGACAAGAGATACCTTTCTTTGAATGCCAAGGCCATGTATATATTGTACAATGCATTAGATGTAAATGAATCTAGTAGGATTAAAGGTTGTAAATCAGCTAAAGATATTTGGGATAAATTGTGTGAATTTCATGAAGGTAACCAAGATACTAAAGAACAAAAGAAATCTTTGCTTGTTTCTCAATATGAATTTTTCAAAATGCATCCTCTTGAAAATGTTGATAAGATGTGTACTAGATTTTGTGACATTATTCAAGATCTTAAATTGCTTGGAAAAGAATATTCTTTGGGTGAGAAAAATAGAAAGATTTTGAATGCCTTGCCAAAAGAATGGGAAAACAAAATAAATGCTATAGAAGAGGCAAAGGATTTAAATTCTATGTCCATTGAATCTCTTGTGAATTCCCTAATCTCTTATAAATTAAAGCTGAAATTCAAAGTGCAAGAGGAAGAAAATGCAAGAATGTATAAGAGTGGCATAGCTTTTAAAGCATCTCAAGTGGGGGATAACCCATCCTTCATGGGTAATGAAAACATGGAAGTGGACAATGATATAACTCCTCACATCAAATGTTTCAAGAAGATCTTCAACAAGAGGAGATTGCAAAATTACATGGGATGAATGCAATTCAAAAAGAGAAAAAGAAGAGTTGGCCCAAATGGCACTAATGGCCATTGGAGATGATGAGGTAACATCTTATAACTCTCAAGTTGAAAGTGATGAAGAAACTGATGATGATATTGAATCTTTCATTATAAAATTGCATGATAGTTTGAAACAGTCCTATGCTAGAAACAATGGGTTAAAACAGAAAATTGATTTTTTGCTTCGAGATAATGCAAATCTTTTTCAACAAAATAAAAAGTTGAAATCTGAAAATGATTACTTCAAAAAGAGTGAGACTGCTTTACATTTTGAACTTGATAGAAAAACAAAACTTTGTGATTTGTTCAAAAAGGAACAAGGTGATTTGAAAAGAAGAATGGATGGTCTAAATGAGTTGCTTAAACACAAGAAACAAGTCTGTTTTCAAAAGAATAGGTTGAATTCTAATTCCAACGAATTTGCTATCCATAGGAGAAGACAAGTAAGATTTATTAAACCTGTTCATGTAGATAACTCTTTGGTTATGTGTAATTTTTGTTGTCAAAAAGGTCACATGAAAAGTGATTGTTATGTGAGAAAGAATATGAGAAGAAGCATGAAATGCATGTGGATAGTTAGACATGATGCTAACTTTAACAAATAGGAGATTTTGTTAATCATTGCAGTGATTCTTGTTCACAATATTTTTTTTGATATTTCCGATACTTTGATTTGTGTTTTCGCTGATATTTTTGAATACTACTGAATTTGTATGGTGTCAAAAAGGGAGAGAAAAGAACTATTCTGATCTAACGATGTTTTGCTTATCTCTCTGTGATATGTTGGTATGTTGGTATTACTGAATTCTGGTATCATTTCTCTATTTTATTTTGAATATTGGATTCTCTGTTATTATTGTTGGATTATGGTTGTTGGGTATTACTCTCATCTTATGATGACAAAAAGGGGGAGAAATGGATGCTATGTGTTAGGGGGAGTTATTCTGAAATTATAAGTTTGGTTGCAATGAGTGAGGGGGAGTCTATGCTCATATGCTCAATCTTTTTCCTTCCTTCCATCCATTGTTTTTTCATCATCAAAAAGGGAGAGAATGTTGATCTTGATCCCTATCTTTTGATGTTTACAAAACAAATGGATGATACTAATATTTCTTCAAGATATACTTTCAGTTTTGAAGTTGTTTGATTCCATGAACAAGTGCAATTGAAAGGGGACTAAGTATGCTGAAGCTGTCGGACGCTCAAATAGTCAGGATCGGACGTCCGAAAGGATGAAGAACATCAAGAAGGAAACTCTGTCGGACGCTCCTAAGGAAGCATCGGACGTCCTGAAGGATCTAACGCATGCTTCGGACGCACATCAATCTCATCGGACGTCCTAAAAATTCCACGAAGATTTGATAACTCTCTGGACGACGTTCGGACACAGAAGCTCGGACGATAAATACCATCGGACGTCCGAACGACAACTTGGCTGATTTTCGGACGATGGGATCGGACGGTGTTTAATCTGTCGGACGTCTGACGTCCCCAACGGCTAGTTGACTATTCAGCTACTTTCTATCCGTTGGATGCTTTAATGAGGCACTTTCTTGGTCCTATATAAATAGTGGTTGGTCAGATATTTCAGATAACTTTTGCACACTTTGTTTACAAGATCTCAAGAGATATTTTAGCTAGAAAATAGTCTCCAAAGCTAGATTTGTAGTCTTAGTGGTGTGAGGTTCATTGTAAGCTTTTCATTTATGAGTGAATCTTTCATGAGTGTAGCTCTGTGAGGGTTGTCTTGAGGGATAGTAAAACGTCCTGGCTTGACCGAGTGGAGTTCGGGGCAAGGAGGAGATGAACCTTCCTTTGTACACAAGAGTGATTATAATTCATCAACTTGAAGTAGCTTGTCTCAATTAATCTACAAGCTCAAGAGGAGTTGGGTAGTTAATTGGTTTGCAACTCTTTCCTTTTTATTTATTTATTGTTACGTTTATGATCTTTAATTTGTTTATCTCTTTTACTCACAAGCACTTGTGCTTTCTTATCAACTGTCTCATTGGTTGTCTTCGGGCCTTACAGGGCCAACTTCCATATAGGTTCCGCCATTTTGCAGAAGAAAATCATATGTTCCACTGTTTTCTCTCCTTCCCCACAGCATTTGCACAAAAGGGATCCTGTTCCTGTCCGCCTGTGTATCAGTTCATTCACAGGAATGCTGTTGTGTAAGCATCTCCATATGAAATGTTTAATTTTTGGTTTCATTTTCAATCCCCATAAGCTCTTCCACACCTTGTCCGAATTCTGTGCATAGCTAGTTCCTTCCCCTCCCTGTACTTCCTTGCTTCTTTTTCCTATCTCCTCCTTTTTCACTGCATAACCTGATTTCACTGAATATATCCCTGATTTTGAGTATTTCCAGTAGATCGTGTCTTGTCTGGGGAACAGACTCAGAGGTATCTGCATAATTTGTGAAGCTTCCCCCTCTGAGAAGGTTCCTTCAATCAGTTCCTTATTCCATTTCCTTTCTTTTATCAACTCTGCCACTAGTTGTATCCTACAGTCTGGATGTTTCCTTGTTGTTATCTTCCCAGTTGGTGACTCCATAATCCATTTATCCCTCCATATGTTGATAGAGGTCCCATCACCCACTCTTTTCCACATTCCTTTTTGCAAAACCGAACTAGAACTAGCTATACTCCTCCATACCCATGATGCGTTCTTTGGAGCTTCCCCTTCCCAGCCTGTTTGTGAAACTTTGTACTTCGCCGCCAGTACTCCACTTACTAATGAATCTGGCTGCATTAGTATCCTCCATAATTGCTTTGCTAATAGGGCACTATTAAAATGCTCTAAGTCCCTGAAACCCAAGCCACCACTTCCTTTCACCTGTGTGATTTTTTCCCAACTTATCCATTGCATCTTTCTTTCCCCTTCATTTTGACCTCTCCAGAATTTTGCCATGTACCCACATATTTCTTTACAAAGTCCTTTAGGCAACCTGCAACATGACATTATGTAAGTAGGTAGTGCCATAACAATTGACTTTAAGAGTACCTCTTTCCCTGCATAGCTGAGTAAGTTGTGCTTCCATCCTTGCATTTTGGATTTTGCTTTATCAACAATATAGGCAAAAACTTCCTTCTTGGATCCTGTTATCACTAGGGGGAGTCCTAGGTACTTGCCATTGTTTGCCTCTTTGATATTGTTCAGCTGTTCGCATGTTTGCCTCCTTTGTTGTCTACTGCAATTCCTGCTAAAGTAAGCTGCAGACTTGTCATAGTTTATGCATTGCCCTGAAGCTAGTTCATATTTAGCAAGGATTCCTTTCATAACACTAGCTTCCTGTGGGTGCACCTTACAGCAAAACAAGGAGTCATCTGCAAAGAATAAATGGGAAAGAACTGGTCCACTTCTACTCACTTTAAGTCCTGTGATCTTCCTATTCTCAATTGCCTTTGCCATTAGATTGTACAAACCTTCTGAACAGCACAAAAAAAGATATGGGGATAAGGGATCCCCTTGTCTAATGCCTCTACTAGGCTTCACATATCCTACTCTTTCCCCATTAACATTGAAGGAGTAAGTCACGGATGACATGCAGTTCATAATCCATCTTACAAAGATAGGGCAGAAACCCATTTTTAGCATCATTCTGCCCACAAATTTCCACTCTATACGGTCATAAGCCTTTGACATGTCAAGTTTTAGGGTCATAAAAGCAGTATTGCCCTTCCTTTTGCTTTTTAAAAAATGCATAATTTCATGGGCCAAAATAACATTATCCACAATCTGTCTACCAGGTACAAAGGCTGACTGGGAGTAACTAATGCATAAGGCAATAACTCTTTTCATTCTATTGGCCAGGATTTTTGCTATGATTCTATAGAGCACATTACAGAGACTAATAGGCCTATAATTTGCCAGAGAGATAGGATTATCTACTTTAGGAATGAGAGTAATACTAGTCTCATTTATGCTCTTCAAAAGATGGCCATTACTCAAAAAGCTTTGGATAGCAGACACCACATCATTTTTAATAGTATGCCAATATCTTTGAAAAAATAAAGGTGACATACCATCAGGTCCAAGTGCTTTGTTTGGGTGCATGGAGAACACAGCTGCTCTGACCTCATTTTCCTCCACTGGTTGTATCAAACTTTGGTTTAGTCTGCTTGTAATTGATACAGGCACCCCTTCTAGCACTTCTTCTATATTTTTTGGCTGGGATGTGGTGTACATTTCTTCATAGTACCTGCAAATCTCCTGGACAATTTGTTGATTATCCTTACACCATTCACCATTTCCTTTCTGCAAGCTGGTTATTTTATTTCTCTTTCTTCTTGTCTTCACACAAGCGTGGAAATAAGCTGTATTTTTATCTCCTTCCTTAAGCCATCTGCTTCTTGCCTTTTGTGCCCAGAAGATTTCCTCAGCTTTGTAAGCACTGCTCAACTTTAGTTTCATTTCCACCATCTTCCCTCTTTTCCCCTTATCGTTGGATTCCTTGAGCTCATGTATCTTCTTTTTTATCTCCCTGATTAGTGTAGCTGTATTTTGTTGATGCATTCTATTCCAACTTAAAAGGGCTATCCGGCACTCTCTGATTTTCCTAGTAATTTTGAACATTCTTGATCCCACCTGTGGCTTTTCCCAAGCATTTTTCACTACCACTTCTGTCTCTTGATTTTGGGCCCATTTTTGATCGAACACAAATCTTTTTCTCACTTTCTTCTGCTCAGGTATAGTAGTCAGCACCAACATTGCATGATCAGATGCCTCATTTTCCACATGCTTGCAAGTTGCCTCCCCAAACATTTGGAACCAGCCTACACTACTAAGACATCTATCCAACCTTTGTTTGATCTCCCCCTCATTTTCCCATTGGTTGCACCAGGTCCACGGGTTTCCTTCAAAATGAATGTCGACCAACCCATTTCTCTGTATGAAATTTCTGAGCCACCTAAAGCTACCCTCACTCCTTGTTCTACCCCCCCCCCCATTTTTCTCCATTAGATATGATATCATTGAAGTTCCCAATCATCATCCATTTGTCACCCCATACCTTCATTCGTTCCTCCAAAAACTCCCATTGACCCCTTCTAATTCCATCATCTGTACTGGCATAGAGTCCAATACACCACCATTCATCCCTGACTTCCTCATCATAAATTTTAATCTCAATTGAGCATTCCGAAGTATAGACCCCTCTGACTTTTACCTCCTGTTTCCAGAACATGGCTAGCCCCCCAGCTCTACCATCTGGTTCTACTACAACGTTTCCATCAAACTGTATCTGCTTCATAACAACATCTATCACTCTTTTTCGGTTTTTTGTTTCTGACAGAAAAACTACCATTGGAGAGTGGAGGCGTATGACCTCCTTGAGTTGGGGAACTGTCAAGGGGCTCCCGGCACCTCGACAATTCCACGCCACAACTCTCATTTACATTGTGGAGGCTTAGCTGGGCATGCCTCCGTCGCCCCTTGTTGTGTTTGTAATATCACACCCAGTTTCAGCATTTTTGGTTTTTGCTCCTCCACTTCATCAATCTCCATTTGATTTCCTCCCTGAGTGTCACTTTCTAGCTTTCTCTTCCCCTTCATTCTGGAATTTCCTGGTTTATTTGTAACATCAGCCATAGGTTTTCTTGTGACTCTTGGTCTTCTTCTCGACTGCATTTCTCCCCTTGCCTTGTTATCCTGCTCTGTCATCACATTTTGTTTATTCACCTGACCACTCTGTCCCTCATTGTTGCTCAATCCATTTCCTTGTTCACATTCATCCGTGTCCATCACCTGAACTAACACGAGTGCATTTTTGTTTTCATCCACTGGTTGATGTCGTTGTTCCATACCACCCTTTGTTACTCTCATATCATTTCCGTTTTTACTTCCCCTAGTTCCTTCTTCCCTCTCTGCTCCCTCACTCTTTTTGTTTTTTCCTTCATCTTTTTTTGAGTTTTTCACCTCTTTTTGCTCCTTACTCTTTTCATCTTTTTTCATTTCCCCTCCCCTGTTCGCTAGACTAACCTCCTTCCTGTCTTTTGGATCCCTCACCCCACCCCCTCCTGTATCAAGCTTCCTTGTTTCTTTTGTGCATCTACCCTTCCTATTATGCTGCTCTCTACTGGTCTACTGGCCCTCAACGGAGAGGCCATGATGTTCCCTGCCCTCATCCACGCCCCGTACTGCTCTTCTCTCTGATTTTGCTCTTTTTCCACTGTTGTTTTGCATGTCTTATCTCCATGCCCTATTATTCCACATTTGTAACAGAAGTCTGGGCATTTTTCATAACGAAATTCCACCCAGATTTGTTTCCCATTGAAGTTGATAGTGGTGCCCCTTGCCAATGGTTGAGAGATATCTACTTCCGCCAAGATTTTCATATGCCTTCCCTCCTTTCCTCCTCCTGGCGGGATGATGACTTCTTTAACGGCAGAGAATATTTGTCCGAGCTTAAAGCCCACTGCTTGACTCAACCAGTGAATTGGGAGATTCCATACTTGTATCCACATGTGGGATATATGGAAAGCTTCTGTACTTTTTTCTATATCTGGAGCCCATGGCTTTATGACCAGCAGCTGGTTATCAATGACCCATGGCCTACCATTTAGGGCTTTATCCTTGTCTTTGTCCTCTGCAAAGTTAAACTGGAAGACATTGGGGCCGAGTTCAACAACGTGCAGGTTCCTGGGGTAGCCCCACACATGTGATGTGTAGTTTTTCACCCCTGTAAAATTTGCAACCTTTTTACCCATGATCCTTCCTACCAAGCTCAACTTACACTCCTGAACTCCTGCGAGCACATCCTCTGTCTCTAGGTCTATACCACCCCTTTCTTTGTTACTCAAGTCGAACCTTTTAAACGCCTCTGTAAGGGTCCCCTCCATCTTGCAGTCCTTCGAAGTGTTGCCTGTATCGATTACAGCTGCTATGACCAAGTTTGCTACCTTCTGGATGTATTGGAGTCCGAGCAACCTGAGCAAACCACAAGACAACCAATTTAGCAGGCAGTAAAAAAAGTAAAAAAGCGAACCCAACAAGTAAAACAAAGCCCAAAAGTCAAAAGCTTTTTTTTTTATCTTAAAAAACCAAGTGGGATTGAACTGCTATTATGACCCCAGGACCGACACCACCAAAGCTCCTGTGTTCAACACTGGGAACAGAGCACCGACGTGCTTCCTCCTGCTTAGACAGCTTTCAATAAACTTGATCTAATGCTATTTTTTGGTATCTTGCTAGATGAGTTGGACAAGTGTTTTGGATCCCTCGGACAAAACGGATTTGGCGGCTCGGTTTTGGAGCTTTGTCTTGAAGTTTGAGTGTTTGGTTTTTGAAGTTTAAAACTTTTGAGTGTTTGAAACTTTGTGTGTTTGAAAATTTGGCTCCCACATTGGAGAGAGGATTCTCTACTAGAGAGAGAGAGCTCTTCATCATATTAGTTGCTGGAACGATTTGATGATGCTGCAACTTTAGGCTTAATTTCGAGCCAGTTGCATGCTGAATCTTAAAACAATTTCTTCTGTGAAATTTTAGCCTTATGAATGTATTTTCCAACACTATCAACCATACTCAATTCTGAGTTAAATTGAGTGAGTTATGATCAAAATACGGTGACTGCCCTGTTCTTAAAAACCCTTGGATTTGGACAGATTTGATGTGAGACTTGTTGTGGTCTTACTAAATATATTTCTTAGTGCTAAACACCTACCAAATGTACCATGTATGTTCCTTAGACTTGTCTTGCACAAATGAACCATGTTTGGAGGTTTTCCTTAGCCGAATGTTTGGAAACGGAGAGAAATGGAGTTAAAGACAGTTTTGCCTTCGTAATTTCAAAACTTTGGTTGATAGGTTAACCACCTTCCCAAAGGTATTTTTCCACGAAATTTGATAGAGAGATACCCTTCATATAGGAGTACTATATTACAAAATTTGGCACCAATCCAAGTCCATTGCGACACTTAACTAAAGGTCCAAAGTCAGAAACCCAAATTTGGAACTTGTTCAACAGTCTCTAATTTTCCCCAACTTTGAGCTACCGTATCTCGGTGCTCGAAACTCCGATTATCGATCTGCTTGTTCTGTCCTAAGCCTTAATTGCACCTCTAATTTAGTTATAAATTTCAAGGGCTGGTTTGCAACGAGTGAATTCTGCCGAATTTCCAAAGTTAGCGAAAAACCAACCCCAGCTCAATCCTGAACATTCTGGAACAGTGATTTCAAGCTCATTTTTGAGTACTTTTCACTTAGATTCGTGGAAAAGTGTCTTCTAAGAACTTTTAGTACTTTCCAAGAGGTTTCCAACGGTATAAAGTTTTCCAATTTTAGACTTGTATCGAGTGAGATACAATTTTTCAAAGATCCATATCAAAACTGAAAATTTTCAACTTTCAAGGAAATAGAGTTTTCCAAGAACTCTTTATTCTTTCGACATTATGCCAACGTTTTAACCTCGATTTCCAAGATAAAAACCCAAATGTTCCTGAACTTTATGAAACGCCACTCGAACCTCGATTTACAAGTAATTAAGGTTTCTTTTCACAAAATTTTCTAGATTATAATAGTGCACGAATTATTTCTCGATAATTGGGTTGTGCGAATAATAATTCACTATTATTTGCTCAGGCTCACACGAAAACCTTCAAGAGGATCCCACGGTGGACGCTTGAACTTTCCTTGACCTTACTTGCACTTAATACTTGGTGAGTGTCAAGTGTATAAGTACTTAATACGTGTTTAACTGTTATGAATGATTATTGATTTTAGGAATGGAGACGAGTGTGTACTTTATCTCACTCGTTCTCATTTGAATAAATGATATTGAATGATATTGAATGAGATTGAATGCAATGGTTACGTACGTCGCTGGAGTGAATCTTCTCAACACACAATTGTAAACGGGGGACGCCCAAACTCATAGGCTGACCTGGGACTTGAGCCGGCATGGGTTTGGTCGGGAACCTAGGCGTGCCATGAGACAAATAAGCTTGACCTATTGAGAGGTCTTGCTTGCCATACTCGTGGAGTATTGCCTCATACATGTCTTGCGGGCCCGAGTGGGTGCTGGGTGGACGGAAAGAAATAAGTGGTGATCTACGGATTGGAAATACCGACCCAGTTGACGGAGTGTCATCGGGGGAAGGTATACGAGTGACATCGGCAAAGCGAGTGGAACTTAACTCCTGAGAGCTACTATATCCTTGAATTGTTTCTGATAAATTTCCTTTGGTGAATTGTCAATTATTGAAATATATTATTGTTTAGCTCGTAATTGAGATTGTTATTTGAACTACGTGCTTGGATGTGTAATCCTGGCCTCACGAGCATTTTGCTCACCCTATAGATTTGTTTTCCTTAATAGGATTGAATCTCGGGGAAGTGTGGAGAAACCCTCCTGATGTACTTTTGTTTTAGGGTTTCTATTATATTTTGGCTATGCCCTTGGTTTTGGATTGTACTTTTGGAATTGAAATGTAACTTTTGGGGCGTAATGTATATTTGGGATTCATGATGTATTTTGAATAACCGACGTACGGGTTGGATAATGGATGACTATTGATAAACTTGAACGCTTCCGCATTTACTGTACTTAAGTTACTTGCTTTTGTTGTGTAGTTCGATAATAAGCTTGAATGATTGGCTTGAGTCCTGGCGAGAGCTAGGCAGGCATTCCGCGAATACCCTTTGGTTCGCCTTAAAGAGAAGTGGGGCGTCACACCTCTAACATGTCAATTTCCTTTGATATGATTTGCTGTGATTTTTGGATAGATTTTCAGTGATTTTTAGGATGAAATTGAGGTTTAATAGTTTTTTGAGAAATTTATGATTTTAATTTGGATTTTTAGTGAAATTTCAAGTATTTTTGGTATTTAATTGTAACAAATAGTTTTTTCATTTATTTTGTGAGAATTTTAATTTTGGTTTGGGCTGGGTTTCACCTTAAGCCCTTAATTTTAATTTATTCTCTTTTAGACCCTAGTATTTGCAATAATAATGATTTCATCCCTAAAATTTCTTTAATTCTTTCATTTGGGTCTTTGTTTGTTTTAATTTTTGAATACAGGTTGTTTATTTTATTTGAATGCTTTGATTGATTCAATTTTGTGTTTATTTCCATTTTTGTGATTATTTGTTAATTAAAGTGATGCCTTGACCTTTTTCTTTGTTTTTGGAAGGTAAATAAGAAAGTTTCATTCCATTAGGACACCAATTCAAGGGAGGTACACTCTATCCCTTATTTTGATTTTACTTGATCCTATGTGCCCCTATGTGACTTTATGTGTTTAATTGCATGCCTTTTGAATGTTTTCATTTTATTTATTTATTTATTTATTCACTTTATTTGTTTTTATTTTTGTATATTTATTTTAGTTCAATTTTGATTATTTGAAAGGCATTTAAATGCCAAATTGTAATAGTTAGGGGGTTCAAGACATGTATTTAGATAGAATATGTAATAGTTAGGTATTTTATTATTTATTTTATTCATTCCCTTTTAGATTGTAGTTAGGGCCCCCAAGTGTAATAGTTAGGGCTTTATTTGCTTTATTTTGCTTCGTGTGTTTTGCATGTTTAGGTGTTACGTGTTACTCGTTTTCTTAGAGCCTTGCATTTAGATATCATGTTTATGTGCTACGTGTTTATGTGATATTACATGTTTACTTGCTTTATTAGGTTTTGTATGATTAGTTTAGTTGTAATCAATGTGTGACGTCACCACACTAGTCCAACGCTAGTTGTGGCCTTTTCCCTCGATTTTTTGCTAGTCCAACGCTAGTGGAAATTCATAAATGTGGGCTAGTCCAATGCTAGACCCTTAGGAACCATTCACACGCTAGATCATATTTGTGTGATAAAATCACTACACTCTCACTCATATTTTCTACTTTTTAGGGTCTTTTATCATTTTTTGCATGACATTTCCCTTGTATACACATCTCTTATCACACATTTCCCCTATATATATCCCTTATCCCATATTTCCCTTTATATAACCCCATGTGTGAGACATGACATTAGACTTGCACTTCATATAAGAAAATTAGGGATAGTTTAGTACATTTGCTTGATTAGATTAGGAAATACCTCTTGAATATGGGATATGGACGAGTTTGGCTCTTTAGCCTTAGCACGCTCGTATTTCCTCTATAAAAGGAAAAATTGAGTCACGAGTATTAGTCCCCCACGCCCGTTATGATGCATTCCTTTAGGTCATTTTGTATAATTATTATTTTCTCTTCTTTGAGTCTCATATTTTTGCACAATTCGTGGCTTCTTCGAAAGTTTACTTTTGGACGTCACAATTAATGCGATTTGCATCAATTAACTTCGAAGAGATATTCCGACCTCGATAATTAGGTCTAGGTTTGCATTCATGTAGATACCTCCAAAATGTGATAAATTTTAGATTAAAATAAGAAAATCTTTGACTAAATCATGCAACTAGCCTTGGCTAGGTTGAAAGGGTGCCTTGGATTTTTATCCTTGCATTTCCTTTCTTCAAATGTGACTCCCGAATCTTTTTCTCTGATTTTCGTAGACTTGGAGTCGTTTAAAAATGGTTTTTTTACTTTTTTTTTTAAAAAAAAATCATTTTTAAGTGACTTGGTACACCTTAACTCGATACCAAGTGGCGACTCCTAATTTTTATTAAAAACCCTTTTTAAACTATATTTTGGGCCAAAATTGTCGCACTTTTAAACCCCATTTTTTTACTGATTTTCTAAAATCAAAAACTCCTTTTTACTCAAAATAAATCAAAACACATTTTTCAAATCAAAATCAACCAAAAAATTCATTGTTCTAAACACTTTATTTTCTATTTTCAAAAATGGGGCGCGACAATTAGAAGATAGCGAGACTATTGCAGTAACGGAGGAATGTAGTGCCATCATACAAAATAAACTGCCACCAAAGTTGAAAGATCCAGGGAGTTTCACAGTTCCTTACACTATTGGTAATGTAGAATTATCTAAAGTACTATGTGACCTTGGTGGTAGTGTTTCATTGATTCCTTTGACTGTGACTAGGCAATTAGGGTTGAAAGAGTTAAAGCGTACTAATATTTCTTTACAATTGGCTGATAGGTCTATTAGACATCCCATGGGTATATTGGAGAATGTGCTTATTAAAGTGCAAAAATTCATCATCCCCATTGATTTTATTGTTTTAGATATGGAGAAGGGTGTCAATGTGCCTATTATTCTTGGTAGACTATTTTTGGCCACTGCAGGTACTATAATAGATGTTAAACGCGGTAAATTCAAGTTCCAAATCGGTGAAGAGGAAGTAGAGTTTGATTTGAGTAAAGTACAGAAGTATCCCTCTTTTACCGATCATGTTTATTCTGTTGACATATAGGATGAATTGACACTAGAGATGAGTTAAGTTAATCTTGACTATGACTCTCTTGAATTTTGTCTCAATGGTATAGGTTTGCAAGAGGAAAAAAATAGAAGAAATGACCAAATATTTGCAGGCACAAATCCCTTACAAAAGGAGCAATGCTTATGAGGAGTTAGGGTTGAGCAAAGGGCTACCCCACCATCGTGTGAGCAAGATCCACGGCTTGAGCTTAAACCACTTCCTAAACAATTCAAATATGCATTTCTTGAAAAGAATGAGATATTACCAGTGATTGTCAATACTGCACTTGATGAGAAACAACTCTTATGTGTTTTGAGGAAATATTTAAAGGCTATAGGATGGACCATTTTCGATATCAAAGGAATTAGTCCAATTATTTGGATGCATCGGATTTTGTTAGAAGAAAATGCTAAGCCGGTGATTGAGACTTAACGAAAGTTAAATCCAAACATGAAAGAAGTGGTAAGGGTAAAAATCCTTAAATGGCTGGATGCAGGTACAATTTTTTCGATCTCTGATAGTTTTTGGATTTCTCCTATTCATATGGTGCCAAAAAAGGGAGGAATAACTATAGTATGTGGTAAAAATGATGAAATGATTCCTTCTAAAGTTATAGTTGGGTAGCGAGTTTGTATTGATTATAAAAAACTTAATGCAGCTATTAGAAAGGATAATTTTCCTCTTCCTTTTCTTGATCAAATGGTAGAAAGGTTGGCGGGATATGAATTTTATTGTTTCTTGGATGGTGTTTTAGGATACAATTAAATAGTTATTGCATCGGAAGATAAAGAGAAAATCACATTCACCTATCCCTGTAGCACTTTTGTATTTCGAAGAATGCCTTTTGGACTGTGCAATGCGCCGGCCACTTTTCAACGTTGCATGATGGCAATTTTCTCTGATTTTAATAAGAAAATCATGGAAATCTTCATGGATGACTTTTCTATTTTTGGATCTACTTATGATCATTGCCTTAACAATTTAGATCTAATTTTGCAGAGATGTGAAGAAACAACCTTGTACTCAATTGGAAAAAATGTTACTTCATGGTTTGTGAGAGTATCATTCTAGGCCATAAGATTTCTTCAAAAGGTATTGAGATAGATCAAGCCAAGGTGGAAGTGATTGAGAGAATTCCTCCACCTACCAATGTGAAAGGCATTCGAAACTTTTTTGGACACGTGGGGTTCTATCGGCTGTTTATTAAGGATTTCTCCAAAATTGCTAAATCTTTATGTGAATTACTTGCAAAATATGATCCTTATCACTTTAATAATGACTGTTTACTTGCTTTTAATAGGTTGAAAAAGGAATTTGTCTCCGCACCCATAATAACATCACCGGATTGGAGTTCACCGTTCAAATTGATGTGTGATGCTAGTGATTTTGCGGTGGGAGATGTTCTTGGGCAAAAACATGAGAAGAGACTTCATGTCATTTACTATGCAAGTAAAATGCTCAATAAAACTCAAATCAATTATGCGACAATGGAGAAGGAGTTGCTAGCGGTGATATTTGCATTGGATAAGTTTAGATCTTATCTAGTGAGATCTAAAGTCATCGTTTACACCGATCATGCAACACTTAAATATCTTTTAAATAAGAGAGATGCAAAACCTCGACTAATTCGGTGGATCTTATTAATGCAAGAATTTAATTTGGAGATCAAAGATAAAAAGGAATTCGAGAATTTAGTCGCAAATCATCTTTCTAGACTGAAGAACATGCCTCAAGAAGACCATATCCCTATTAAAGAAGAATTTTCAGATGAGTTCTTATTGGCTATTCAAAAGTCACCTTGGTATGCCGATTTAGTTAATTTTGTAGTTAGTGGAGTGCTATCAAGTGATTTAAAGTCTTAACAAAGGAAACAATTCTTAAATGATGCTAAACATTACTTTTGGAAGGAACCGTTCTTCTACAAACATTATGCGGATGGAATAATTAGAAGACGTGTTCCGGAAGAAGAGATACATAGTATTTTAATGAATTGTCACACCCTTGAGACGGAAGGCCATTTTAGTACAATTAAAACCATAGCAAAGGTATGACAATCAGGATTTTACTGGCCTACTATGTACTGAGATGCTAGAAATTGGATTAAGAGTTGTGATCAATGCCAAAGAACTGGTAATATCTCGAGAAAAAAATGAAATGCCTCTAACTACATATTTGGAAGTTGAGTTATTTGACGTTTGGAGTATTGATTTTATGGGACCATTTCCTAGCACTTTTAATAACAAGTACATTCTTTTAGCAGTTGACTATATCTCTAAATGGATGGAGGCCATTGCTTCACAAACTAATGATGCTGAAGTGGTGCTTAAGTTCCTTAAACAGAATATATTTTGCAAGTTTGGAATCCCAAAGGCGATTATAAGCGACGAAGGTAAGCATTTTTGTAATAAATCCATTGACACTTTGTTGCTCAAATATGGATGTAGGCATAAAATGTCACATCCCTATCATCCTCAAGCCAATGGCCAAGCGGAGTTGGCAAACAGGGAGATCAAACTCATTTTGGAGAAAGCCATCAATTGATCGAGAAAGAATTCGTCAAACAAGTTAAAAGATACTTTGTGGGCATATAGAACGACATTTAAAACGCCGTTGGGAATGTCTCCATATAAGTTTGTTTATGAAAAAATGTGTCATTTGCCTATAGAAATAGAACATAAAGCTTATTGGGCCATTAAGGTTTTTAATTTTGATTTTAAATCTGTAGGTGAAAAAAGAATGCTCGAGCTAAGCGAATTGGAGGAATTGTGTTTAACTTCGTATGAGAATGCCAAGATTTACAAAGAAAAAGTAAAATTTTAGCATGATAAACACATCCTCCCTAAGCATTTTGAAGAAGGGCAAAAGGTGTTATTATTTAACTCAAGACTTAGATTGTTCCCTGGAAATCTTAAGTCTCGATGGTCCGGCCCATTTGAAGTGGTTCGCACATTTCCTTATGAAGCAGTGGAAATTAAAGGGGAAAATAGTGCCCCATTCAAAGTGAACAGTCAACGATTGAAACCTTATTGGCTGGAAAGAAGGTTCCTAAAGGAGTGATTTACTCCTTGGGAAACACATTTGAAAATTAAAGATGATTGAGGAAAGTCGAACTTAACAACTTTAAACAAAGCGCAAGCAACCCAATATTAATATTATAGTTGTGTTGTTTTTCATGTATTTCTTACATTTTGGTTTGATTTGGTTTTCTAATTATGTGTATTTCATTGGTTTGTAGGGGGCTACCGGAGTTTGAACGTTTATCTTAGGGGTGCACTTGAAGAACAATAGTTAAAAAAGGGAAGTGTAATTGTGTTTGTTGCTTTTGAGCGCTTGATAGTTCTTAATATTAGCTTAAAAGCAGTATTTTTATGATGTGCAAGTGAGTTTTGATGTTAATCAGTATATATATGTTTTTGTGCTTATTTGAAGTGCATTTAAAGTTAATAAGCGCATTTTTCATGTTAAAGTGCAAAAATGAGCCAACAACTTGAAATCTCAATTTGTGATCTAGATGTTTTTGATTCATTTTAGAGGGGTGGAATAGTTGTTTAGGGCATATTACACTTGCGTGTGAAGAAAAAAGTTGAAAAACTTTCATCTAAAGTGTAATTCGGAAATTGCAATAAAAGGTTGTCGGAATTGAAAAAAATTGCAGTTTCTGCAATTGTTGCAGACAAGAACCGATCCGAGATCGGATCCAATACAGAGACATTGGATCCGAGGGCTCAGATAAGATTCTGCAGAGCCCGATCCGAGATTCAAACGATTGGAGCCCTGATTGAATGGATCCGAGCTCGGGTCGGGTCATTCTAGATAGCCTTCACACCAGCGCGATTCTCTTCCATTTTTTTTCAAACTTTCTTCTTCCTGTAGACACCAAATTTTTGTCAATTTTTAATGTTTCCTGAAATTTTATCTATTTGATAAGTTATTATTATTATCATTTTTTTTAATATATATTAATGTATGATTTTCTCATTTTTGTAGGTTTGTTTTTGGAAAAAGAAAAAAAAAACACAAAACAAAAGAGAAAAATCAAGAAATAAAAAATCACTTTCATCATTTTCCCTACCAAAACCACTATTAACCCATTCCACACTCAATTGCCATGGACTTTTCTTTTCATTAGCTAAGAAATCATCATTTTGGCAAATCCAACACACAAGCTCCACTTTGGCTACAAGTCCCTCTCGGTTCTCTAGACAGAGAGACAGGAAAAAAAAAAGCACTCTAGCTCCCAGACAACTCTCGGCTCTCTCCCTCGCAGAACAAGAAAAGAAAAACACACAAAAAAAAGGGGGCTCTTGGCTCTTTCTTTGGTCTCAACCGAAAAAAAAGAAAAAAAAAAAGAGAAAAGCTCCTCACCTCACCCTCTCCCTCTCTCGGACTTGGGCAGAAGAAAAAAGACAAGAGGAACAAAAAAAAAGGGGCTCCCTCTACACATTTTCTTCCACAAAATCCAAACACAAAAAAAGGGAAAAGGCAGCTATCGGTCAAGGCTTGGAAATTTCATCAAAACTTCAACCGAAAGATTTTCATATTTATTGAGGTATACTTTTAGTTTTTTTTGTCACATTAAATCAATGCTTCATTGTTTAGTTTTCTTTCGTTTCTGCTGGCTACCTTGCATTGTTGTTGTTGTATTGTTAAAAAATTGGGAAATGGTATGAACCAGATTAAGGGAAAAAGATGATTTCTGTGAATGCATATTAATTGTTTGAAAAAATGCCAAAAAGAATTTTAGGGACTGTTTTGCCTTAATTCAGCCTTTTTATGTTGTTTTCTTGTTCAACTTAGTTTATAGTTGTAATGTAGAAGTTATAAGGAGGGTTTTGGCATAATTTTTAAGATTTTTGGTGAAGATTATAGTGTTTTAAAAAATAAAAAAACTGGACTGGCTTTTTGCTTTTCGGCCACCTTCGGGTCATCTTTTGTAAAAATTAACTCCGGAATTGGATCCTAAGCGAAAAATGGAGTGGGGAGGTGTATTTTGAGAAATTTTTGCGACTGGAAAAGTCGCCGGTGACCGGCGGTCCGGTGGCGGCGGCGGCCGCCATGGCCGCCAGCTGAAGAAGCTTCAGCTGGCCGAAGAAGCAGAGAAAGAAACGATTGGGGAAGAAAGAAAAGAAAGAAAAGAAAGGAAAGAAAGAAAGAAGGAAAAAAAAAAGGGGGTTTGGGCTAATGTTTTTTTTAGGAGGGTTTGTGGTAATTTTGGTTGGGTTTTGAAAATGGGTTTTGGTTTATTTTTTTTGGGTTTTGGTTGGGTTTTGCATCCATGTAGGAAACATCCAAACGTGATAAAATTAAGAGTTAGATTAGGAAAATTTTGACTATACCTCGCAACTAGCTTAGACTTGGTTGAAAGGGTGCCTTAGGTTTGAGTCAATTAAACCTTTGCCTTCCTTTTCTTCAACCGTGACTCCCGAACCTATTTTCTCTTGTTTTCAAAGATCTGGAGTTGTCAAAAAGGGTTTTGATTTATTTTATTTTTGTCAAAAAATATTTTTTTGGGTGACTTGGTACACCAAAACTCCATACCAAGTGGCGACTCCTAATTTTTCTTCAAAACCCTTTTAAACTATATTTTGGGTCAAATCGTCGCATTTTCAAGTCCCATTTAGACCCACTTTCTTTGTAAATCAAAAATCATTTTTCAAATAAAAAATTCACTTTTTAAACCATTAATTATTTATTTATTTTCCATCGCGAAAAATGGGGCGCGACAACTTGGCGACTCCACTGGGGAGGTAAGAGAGTCCAAGCACTTGGTTTAGTCGTCTTTTCTCGTTTTAACCCTTATATTTATCATATTTGGATGTTTTAGGTTGCATTTTTCTTTTTTAGGATGTTTTGCATTTACCTCGTATTCGTTCATCGTTTCTCGTGTATGTGATGAATGATTTATTTATTTACCTTTGTTTATTTACTTATTTGTATCGCGCTTTGTATTTGGGGTGGGGAATATTACCCTAGAGCCTTGCATTGGTTCTCGATCCCTCCCCTCCAAACGAAGCACTAGCATACGTGCATACGCTTTATTTTTTATCCCTCATTTATTTTTCTTTAGTGGCTTGTCAAGCCACTCTTCCCTATTAGGATTAGGCGACCCACTGGGACGTGTGATCGCGACACAATGTGTGCGTAGCATGATCCAAGGGGTCACTCAATCTTCCATTTTAAGTTTTGGGTTGATAGCCTTTAGCTTTTAATCGAAGGTTGAGGATTTTTGATAGATTCACTCAAACACGTAGCCGTGACACGATGTGTGCGTAGCGGTGTTTGGGGAATCGCTCGAGCCACCGACAAGGAATCTTGGGAGTGATGACCTTTGGTTTTCAAATCTGAAGGCTCGGGGACCTTAAAGCCTATCGAGTCTAGATGCATTAGTGAGCCAATACCTCATGCATCCATGATAGTTTACCTAGGGTAGAGTCTGCCTTACCCTATTAGGGACACTATTCACAGGGGAGGGATCCAACCTCTCTTTTCCTTTTATTGT
This sequence comes from Coffea arabica, assembly GCF_036785885.1. Classification (NCBI taxonomy): domain Eukaryota; kingdom Viridiplantae; phylum Streptophyta; class Magnoliopsida; order Gentianales; family Rubiaceae; genus Coffea; species Coffea arabica. Next base: position 37,485,756 of record NC_092313.1, read on the forward strand.
TTTATCTCTGTGTATTGTTTTGCTACAAATGTGTTATGTGTATATTGTCTGATTGAACTAACTTTTCTTGGTTTTTGTCTCAATTGCATTCATAAGCCAAAAAAAAAATAAGAGTCCTGGCATGGTACTCTCTAGGAGCCATCTTGTTATGACACGTTTAAATTTCAATGTATTGCATTTGTAGCATAATAACATATCATTTTAGGCTTATCCCAACAATTAAAAAGGGGATCCTTTTAGGTTACATTTCATATTTACCCGCTTTGATAAAATGGCATCATGCATCCACCTTAGAAGGGAACGCCGTTTAGGGAATCCCGCGTTAGGCATAAACCGCCTTGTGTCTCGGATATATAATCCAATGAGACTTGCACGTTTATATTTTTTGTACTATCCAAAGGGGTAGTGCACAAGGTAAGGTAGGATTCGATCCCTTCCATGTGACGGCATTGAAAATAATGGAACAGTTTTTACGCATTAGAATATGAGCCTTTAATAATCACTTTTTGGCCATTTTATCAGAATTGGTAAAAATCCCTTGCGTAAAGGACATTAAGTTGAAGAAATTCACAAATTCCTCATTGTTGAGATGATAAGTATGTTAAGGTCAAATCTTGATTTCCGAAGGCTCATAGACTAATGAATCATAATGAATTTTTAAAAATTTTCAATGGGTAGACAATTCAATCAATTTTTGGAATAAACCATCAATTTCATTGGACCATTTTATTCATCAAATTCATCCGATCCATTTTTTCCTATTTCTTCACTTTTAGGACTAAGTCAATTTTGAATAAATCATCAATTTCGTTTGACCAATTTACCTTTTTTTAGGGTGATTCGGTCAATTTTGAATAAATTAAATTTCATTCAATTCATGTGACCAGTTTACCTATTTTTAGGGCAATTCGGTCGATTTTGAATAAATCATCAATTTCATTCATTTCATTTTTACATCTAAGATGATTGAGTCGATTTTTTTTTATAGATCATTCGATCCTTACAATTTTGCTCGTTTTTAATTTCATCTTCATTCAATTTCATTTTGAATAAATCATCAATTTCATTCTGTTCATTTGGTCAGTGATCAAGTCGATTTTTGAATAAACTGGCAATTCTATCCAATTTATTTGACCAATTTATTCATTTTTAGGCCAATACAATCAATTTTGAATTAATCATCAATTCCATTCAATTCATTATTCATTTAATCAATTTTTTTTTTTGAATAAATTCTCAATTCCATCCAATTCATTTGATCAACTTTATTCATTTTTAGGATAATCCAGTCAATTTTTTGAACTAACCATCAATTTCATTCGATCCATTTAACCCGTTTATTCTTTTTTAAAGTTTCGATCTATGGTTCACTGAAGAAACTAGTCGAGATATTTCAATCCTTTCAAAAGTAAGTTTTACACACTAAATTGATTTTGATATCATTTTATGTGTCAATCAAAGCAATCAATCCATTCGGACTTTGTCCTCATTTTGTTAGGACAAATTGTCCAGTTTTTTCAAAATTGTCTTTTCATTGAATCTCAATAAGTCGATCGGATCCATCAGGTATTGTATGGTGCCTACCCCAGAGGATTTCATTTTTCATACTAGACCAACCCTTGGCATAAAAGGGTTCCCCCATAGGACATGCATACCGATTTTGCAGTTTTGCTTACTAACTCTGGGTGTTTTGCTTTTATTTTTTCCCCCTCCCCTGCATTTATAAAAGTTGTTTCAACAAGGTAAAAATATTTTTCCTATATCTGATAATATTTTTGGTCTGATAAATTTTGAAAATTACAAGTGTTACTTGATTCTTGGCCAGATCCTACAATGTAAAAAAAAAAAAAAAATGATGATGAAAAAATGAATGAAAAATCCATTTGAAAACGCTAATGTAAAGTATCTCAAAAATCTTTTGATTCTTTGTTTCTAATATATTTTGTCTCAAAAGATAGAAAGAGAAAGTGTGTGTATATATTTGAAAATGTATTCTTTAGAGATTTTTATTTGCTCACATGTATTATATTTGACAAAAAAACAAAAAAAAACAAAAAAAAAAATTTTCAAACATTTGAATAATAAAGTTTTTATTTAGACAATTATTGTTTTGTATATATTCATTCTTTATTTGCTCATTGAGAGATTTCATGATAGAGTTTAAGGAATAAGGCTAAATTGAAATTTTTCGACCTCTTGTTCGAAATTCATGAGTGCATGTCAAATTCCCAAAATTCTTTGCATACACTAGATTTGTGGCCTAAACTATTCAATGAGGATAGTCGGAAATAAAAGGGGTCATTCAAATTTGATAGCTTGTCATAAAAGATCAACCCCAACACTTTTCATTTTCATTTTTTTTGTCCACTTTTATTGAACCTCCAAGATCAGTCGCATTGGCTGACTAGTTTCAAAGTGAGATAATTTTTTCCGTGAAAATGTCCGGTGTGTCTAACCAGATTCAATTCACATCTAAGTGAAAGCAAAAATGCACATTACTTCTTATTTTGTTTTGAAAATTTGGAATGATACTTTAGGCTTTCGTCTCTCTATCTATACAGATTCTATCATTTATTTCCCCATTTGAGACTTCAAAAAATAGAGTTTCGTTTCAAATAAAAGCCTCAATGATCATGACCCTCCACGGAAAAATTTTCGAATGTCAAATGGAAATAGGTTTTTCCAACGGATTATTCTTTACTTTGGTTGTCATGAGAAATAAGAATGATGCTTTGGCTATCGTTTCTATTATCTAAACACTCTTATCCTTTGCATCCTCATTTGAGCCTAAATTGGTGGTTCGTTTCAAAAGTACTTATGATTGCACCCCTACACTGGGGAAGGAGATTTCAAAAAGAAAAAAAAAAGAAAAGAAGAAGAAGGGAGAAAATGCTACAAGTTGGGGGAAGTTGACTCTAACATTGATATTTGGTCTTCAATATCAAAAAGAAAGAGGGGCCATCTACACTCCAAATTAGGGAGTTTTCAATTTTATCATTGACATTGGGATATCAGTATTGGTAAAATAAAAAAAAATTAATTAATTAAAAAAGAAAAGAAAAAGAGAGAAAAGAAAATTGTGAAAAAATGAAAAATGATGAAAGTGAAAAGAAAAATACAAAGACATCCAATGCTGCATTCCCCTTAGTGATTGAAAAAAAAAAGAAAAAAGGAGTCAATGGGGTCCTGAGTTTTAAGTCCAAAACTGGGGCAATTTTTGGGAAGGAATACGATCTTAAGTGCGTTGTCCTTGAAAATTTTATTTCTTTTAACTATCGTTGTTAAGCCACATTACAAGCTTATAAAGTCCATTGCTGACTTATCTTTCATGACAATTTGAAGTGAAAATCTTGCCTCTAAGGAATCTATCAATGACTCATGATCATAAGGCCATAACCTGTTTTCATATGTTTAGCTATCGTTTCTACCCATATATTACAAGCCTATACAGCTTATATGTTGACTGAGTTTTCTCAAAAATAAGAGTGATAAGCTATTTTCTTTCACCAAGATGTGATATTGAATGTGTTGGATACAATTTGGGGACCAAAAAAAAAAAAAAAAAAAGAAGACAGATCTTGACATACCATTCCCCTGAGCCATCTCAAAATCCTGAATAATATCCATTTGATTGGTCCTAAAAGATGAGCTATAAGAAAAGTGATCCTTTTCCCTCAACACCAATCCCAAAACAAGGAAGAGATCTTTTTCAATTTGGTCTTATTTTGAGGGATTTATCATGGAATCTTCTACATGAGTTTGGATATGATATTTAAATTCTTCATTTGAAAAATGTAGTTTCTATTCACATTGTATGTGATTATTTTGCAACTAAAATAAGCCAAATCGGGGCAAATTTTTTTGTAATATCTGTGAGATTTCACCAAATAAATTCAAATTGAGGGAAAATTTTATAATACAATTGTAGGGTATGTCCAAGATCAAGTATATATTTTTTAAAATCTTGATAAGTCAATACTTTGCATGAATCTTAATTGTTACGTCATTGCTCAAAAAAAAACAAAACAAAAAAAAATTGAAAAATTCAAGTGCTTTGAAAAATTCCCCTTATGCAGGTGTTTATGATTGAGATCGAGGAAAAAGTGCAATTCAAAACTTGCAAATTTGGAGATTAATCACGAATAAAAATGGAGCAATGATGCTACATTGCAAAGTGGAGGATCGGCTATTTGCTCAAAAGGAGTACATACTTCAGCAGCCAACTTGAAAAAAAAAAGAGAAGAAAAGAAAAATAAAAAAAAAGAAAAAAGAAAAAGGGGGACTGAAAAGAGAAAAAAGAAATAAAAAAAAAAAGAGAAAACGAGGGGGGAATAAAATAAAAGAGAAAAGAAAAGAAAGGGAAAATAAAAAAAGGAGAAAAGAAAAGAAAGGGGGAATGAAAGAAAAAAAAAAGAGAATAATAAAAAAGGAGGAAAAAATGAAAAAATGAAAAAAAGAGAGAATAATAAAAAAAGGGGGATTGAAAAAAAAAAGAAAAGAAAAAGAGAGTTTTTCCTTCGATTTTGCAAATTTTGCAATTGAACTCTGGGAGCATTTCATTGGAGATTACATTTCTAAGTTGGGGCAACACCTTGCCCTCTTATGCTGAAATGGAAGTGGTAATACATGCCAAAACCGAAATCCCGTCCTTGCACATTTTGACAAAGGCTCAGGCAGAAGAAATCAAATGGATTAAGGAGCACAATGAGTTGTTGTCTCTGATTGATGAAAAAGAAGTTGAATATTTGTCATGGACAATGCTATCATCAAAGGATGGTTCGTTAGTTATGACAAGAAAGACAAATCTCGCTTATTTGAAGTGAGGGATATGGTTTTGAAGTAAATTCTTCCGATTCAAGAGGAGGTTAAAGAAAAGTTTGCTCCAACTTGGCAAGGGCCATATATTGTTCAAAGAGTGCTATCCGTAGGAACGTCCATTCTTACAGAACTGGATGGACAGGTCTTTCCTCTGCCAATCAATTCAGACATGTGTAATAAATTCTTTCTCTGATTATGTGATTTTTCTTTTTGAAATACCATCTATGGCGGATCAAAGGCAAGCATTCTTCTTTTCTCTTTGAACATCTTACCCCTAGTTTTCCCCATTGAACCTGCAGAATAATTTAACCTTTCATTTGATAGCCCTCCTAAAGATTGTAAACCCCATACTGGGGTAAATTTTTATCTTCTATTTGTCATGAAAAAAGAAAAAAAAAAAAAGAAGTCAAAAGCCAAACTGGGGCAATTTTTTTTCGGTTTTAATACCCTCATACTGGGGCAAATATTGATAGAATGCGGTCTAGGGTTTTTGAAACCTCTTTGAAGATTTTGCTTTGAAGCCTTAACACTTTTTCTACACCCCACATGACCCCATCATAAAAATCATAAAGTCTCGACCTCCGCTTTAGTGGTATTTCTAATAAAAATCACTTAATCAAATGGCAATTGATGTCAGAACACCTTCACCATTTTTACATGGGAAGGGTTGTCGCGCTGATGCCATCCTTTCTTTAAATACATTTCTGAGTTGATAAATGTTGTTAACAAGATTTGTTCATTAGGTGAAAACCTGAAAGGGTGTCTTCAAAAGAATGAAAAAAAAAAAGAAAAAAGGGATTGGAAAAAGAAAGAAAAAAGAAAGAAAAAAAGAGAAGGATGAAAAAAAAAGAAAATAAAAACAAAATAAAATAAAAAGGTGTGACCTTTGTGAAAATCCGAAAGGTTGAGGTCATCAAGGTGAGATTTTGGAGAACAAGAGAATCATGAACGAAAAGCGGGTTGCTGACACTTGAGATACCAGCCATTCATTCAAATCTGATCATTAGAAAAGTTGATTTGTGGTACAAAGTGAGGTATGGCTGACTGATGCTGGAAAATTGAGAAGATTCAAAACAAGTTGCAGCACAACTCTTGAGGAGCAATTTTGACATCGAAAGATCATGCTTGCATGGTTCTCAGGGCCAAAAGGAGCACAAGGAATCACATGGTATTGGTATCATATGATCACTCTTTTTGCTTTTTCAAAAGCATGAAAAATGTGGCATTCGTTAAACATGATTTACACTGGGGCAAATATCAAAAGGAGTGAGCTCCAATTTTAGTAATACATTCTAAATCGGCTTTATGAAAAAAAAAAAAGAGAGTTTTTTAAAGTCGAGAAGATAGTGACACATGTATGTACCTCTCAAATCTCTTGAAGGGAGAGTTGTTATTGGTATTCTTCAAGTTTTAAAATTCTCAAAAAAAGTGTGTTTCTTTCATTCCTTTTAAAGTTTGAAAAAAAAAAAAGAAAAAAAAAGATTGCAAATCCACCAACTTGAGCAACATGCATTTTAATCTTTCAGTTTGATAGTATTGGACTTGCATTTTCATTTCTTTCAGTATTTCATTGGACCCGGGTCTATCCCACCAATCTGTTATTTAAAAAAAAAAATCAAAAATCAAAAAATTAAAAACAAAAAAAATCAATTAAAAAAAATCAAAAAAGTCAGAAGATCAAATTTAATTTCCTGTTAGTGAGTCTCAGCGTCCACCGCGCATCCTTCTATCCCCCTTCTTGACAAATTTAATTTCCTGTTGGTGAGTTTCAGCGTCCACCGCGCACCCTTCTACCTCCCCTTCTTGACAATTTAATTTCCTGTTGGTGAGTCTCAGCGTCCAGTCTCAGCGTCCACCGCGCACCCTTCTACCTCCCCTTCTTGACAATTTAATTTCCTGTTGGTGAGTTTCAGCGTCCACCGTGCTCCCTTCTACCTCCCCTTCTTGACAATTTAAATTCCTGTTCGGGTCAGTCCCATGTTTAATTTCCTGTTCGGGTCAGTCCCATGGTAAATTCTCGTTCGGGTCAGTCCCATGTTTAATTTCTCGTTCGGGTCAGTCCCATGTTTAAATTCTCATTCAGGTCAATCCCATGTTTAAATTCTCATTCGGGTCAGTCCCATGTTTAAATTCTTGTTCGGGTCAGTCCCATGTTTAATTTCTCGTTCGGGTCAGTCCCATGTTTAATTTCCTGTTCGGGTCAGTCCCATGTTCAATTTCCTGTTCGGATCAATCCCATGGTAAATTCTCGTTCGGGTCAGTCCCATGTTTAATTTCTCGTTCAGGTCAGTCCCATGTTTAATTTCCTGTTCGGGTCAGTCCCATGTTCAATTTCCTGTTCGGGTCAATCCCATGGTAAATTCTCATTCGGGTCAGTCCCATGTTTAATTTCTTGTTCGGGTCAGTCCCATGGTAAATTCTCGTTCGGGTCAGTCCCATGGCAAATTCCTGTTCGGGTCAGTCCCATGTTTAATTTCTCGTTCGGGTCAGTCCCATGTTTAATTTCCTGTTCGGGTCAGTCCCATGGTAAATTCTCGTTCGGATCAGTCCCGTGTTTAAATTTCTTGTTCGGGTCAGTCCCATATTTAAAATTTCTCGTTTGGGCTAGTCCCATGTTTAAATTTTTGTTCGGGTCAGTCCTGTTTTAAATTTTTTGTCTGGGTCAGTCCATTTTAAAATTTTGCGGTCAGTCCTCATTTCAAAAGCGTCAGTCGTTCGAATAGCTTGCATTCGAACTACGTTTGACCTGATTCCCATGGTGGGATACGTAGGCAACTCTACATGAGTTCGGTCACATTTTCTGCAATGTTATTGCATCATTTTGTCCAATAATTTCAGCCAAGTGTTGGCTTGTTTATTTTAGCTCAGGTACAGCTAGAAGAGACAGGTAAGCAATTTGGTGTCTATTTCTTTGTCTTGAGTTTCTTTGAAACTCTAGACAAAGAGGGGCAAGCTGTAGACACCAAATTTTTGTCAATTTTTAATGTTTCCTGAAATTTTATCTATTTGATAAGTTATTATTATTATCATTTTTTTTAATATATATTAATGTATGATTTTCTCATTTTTGTAGGTTTGTTTTTGGAAAAAGAAAAAAAAAACACAAAACAAAAGAGAAAAATCAAGAAATAAAAAATCACTTTCATCATTTTCCCTACCAAAACCACTATTAACCCATTCCACACTCAATTGCCATGGACTTTTCTTTTCATTAGCTAAGAAATCATCATTTTGGCAAATCCAACACACAAGCTCCACTTTGGCTACAAGTCCATCTCGGTTCTCTAGACAGAGAGACAGGAAAAAAAAAAAGCACTCTAGCTCCCAGACAACTCTCGGCTCTCTCCCTCGCAGAACAAGAAAAGAAAAACACACAAAAAAAAGGGGGCTCTTGGCTCTTTCTTTGGTCTCAACCGAAAAAAAAGAAAAAAAAGAGAAAAGCTCCTCACCTCACCCTCTCCCTCTCTCGGACTTGGGCAGAAGAAAAAAGACAAGAGGAACAAAAAAAAAGGGGCTCCCTCTACACATTTTCTTCCACAAAATCCAAACACAAAAAAAGGGAAAAGGCAGCTATCGGTCAAGGCTTGGAAATTTCATCAAAACTTCAACCGAAAGATTTTCATATTTATTGAGGTATACTTTTAGTTTTTTTTGTCACATTAAATCAATGCTTCATTGTTTAGTTTTCTTTCGTTTCTGCCGGCTGCCTTGCATTGTTGTTGTTGTATTGTTAAAAAATTGGGAAATGGCATGAACCAGATTAAGGGAAAAAGATGATTTCTGTGAATGCATATTAATTGTTTGAAAAAATGCCAAAAAGAATTTTAGGGACTGTTTTGCCTTAATTCAGCCTTTTTATGTTGTTTTCTTGTTCAACTTAGTTTATAGTTGTAATGTAGAAGTTATAAGGAGGGTTTTGGCATAATTTTTAAGATTTTTGGTGAAGATTATAGTGTTTTCAAAAATAAAAAAACTGGACTGGCTTTTTGCTTTTCGGCCACCTTCGGGTCATCTTTTGTAAAAATTAACTCCGGAATTGGATCCTACGCGAAAAATGGAGTGGGGAGGTGTATTTTGAGAAATTTTTGCGACTGGAAAAGTCGCCGGTGACCGGCGGTCCGGTGGCGCCGCCGCCACCGGCGGCCGCCATGGCCGCGGACTCTAGGTGTGCAGTGGGTTACTTGATTCACCATGTTCCCGAAGAGTTTGCTTAATCCGATATACCTGAATTAACTATTTAACTGAACTCCCTAACTAGTAGACAGTGGTAAGCAGGGTCGTCTCCTCAGGGACTAGCAAGATATTTTGTTTCTTTTCAAATCAAGATTAATGGGGGGTTTTGGTATCAAATGCCAACTAAACAAATCAAATGCAGAAAATAATTAATTAAAAGAAATAACTAAGAGAAACTCTAGCCAAGGGTGTACGTCAGAAATGGTTCATGCAACTGATCATTGATTCAGAGGTAACTCCAACATTTATTAATAGATTAGTTATAGTTGTCATGCACGCGATAAACAACCAACCCTTCCTTAATTTATCGATAGCTAAGGTACGACCGTTAGCTATTTCCCTAACCCAAAAACAACCCCAGGTACGACCGTAGGATTTAATTTCTGGTTTGCATTAATAATTAGAAAGGCCCAATCCTAATTAACAAACACGCTACGAGGGTTTGTTTAAATTAGATCGTATGTTTCCCTGACATAAACCCAATTACGCCAGTTGCTACTGGGATAAAGATAACGAACAATTACGGATTCAATTATCCCTATTTAGCAAAATAGCCTTTGTGAATAATTAAATATTCCGCATCTATTCAATCACTCACACGAGCTATAACGGTTAAAAGCAGGAAACATATAAATACCAATAAATTAAAGAAGCAATTAAAATAAATTAGATCTCACAGTAATTGTTGAACCAAATCTTCAGTTGTCCCCTTGACTAGAAATAAGAGAGGCTAGTTCTCCATTAATGGAGAACCAACCTATTCGAAGCTTACAATTGCTGTCTCCCAAATTGCGTCCCAGGAAGAAAAGTAAAAGACGAAAATAAAAAAACCCCCAGCAATTCCTCCCCAAGGTCGGCTAAAAAGGAAAAGTACAAAGACCTCAGTGCCAGCCGAAATTGCTCCCCCCGAATTTGTTGCTGCCTTCAACTCTTAATCACGCGGGATCCGGCTTCCCTTTTCCTATTTTCTCGGTCGGCTAAAGGAGCAAAATCAAGACCAATTACAATGCTATTTTGTTTCTAGTCCAAATTAGCCAAAGTCCAAATACAAAGGTCCACCACCGTGGCTTTCTCTCGATGGTCCCCACATAGCAAATCCAAACAGAAATTCATGCCAAGCCAAGTAGACCTACTAGGAGTCTAATACTTCCCTCTTTTTCCTTTTGGTAGCCACGAAATTGAAGGAATTGATTTTCCTAATTTTTAACTTTTTGAAACCAAATAGACTTCCACCTAATCTTCTGTCAATAATCCACGTAGACTCCATTTTGAATTAGAAAACTCTTGAAAAATCACATTTTTTTATCTCTTTTTGCTCCACCTTCCTGCAATTAGTACCAAATACCAAATATAAGTAGAATCAATCAATTAAAATAATATTTGGCTAAAATCTAGGTAAAAATAATTATAAATTTAGCAACAAATTATGAACTATCAATTTCCCCCACACCTAAACCATGCTTGTCCTCAAGCATGAGAACAACAAATCAAATTCAAATAATAGCTATTGCTCAAATCTTCTATTGCCAAGATACAATTAAAACATATGTCAAGTATTAGTGATAATTTCTCAAGCAATATCTCTCCAGTTAGCCTTCAAGATTAAGAACTCTTCCAATTTATGACTAACTAGTCTAAGAATATAAAATATTCAACCAGCATCCATAAGCAAATGGTTCGACTATTAAGCAAAATCTCAACAATAAAATTCATGGGTCAGCGGGCTAGCAATTCATTCATATTTTTCACTATTAGCACTTTTTTTTTTTTTAATATCCCCACTTGATTGATTTTTTTATTTTTTCTCGGGGGAATGCTTAGTTTTCAGCCATTCGAGCGTTTTGACGCGAACTCCGACATTGGCCACATGAAGGAGCCCGGTTACTCAGCCATCATCGCTTAAAAACCACATACTCATAGTTATCGTCACTTTTTGACGCGAAAGTCGACACTTGTGGTGAAGACCTCCGGTTACTAGACAACGATACTAGCGGAGTATAGCTGAATACTATTCATAAACAAGCACCCAAAAATAAAATTAAATACCACACAAACCCGCTTCATTTCTTAAACATGGAGAACTAAGATTAATAGCTGAACCAATTTGCACAAAAAAAAATGCTAGACAAATATTTACAATACTTAGAAAAGTTAACCAAAAAGTGCAAAAGTCACAAAATCTCAAATATTCACCAAAGAGATACCCTTAAACTCAACCATGTCATACTCAACACCTTAAAAATGTAAAATCTTAGCAATAGAAAAATTTGAGACATCTAGCTATCGTTTATCAGGAATAATCACAAATAAGCACAAAGATAGGCAAAAATTGGACAAAATTCGACAAAGTCAAACAAAAATTCCAACAAAAATGCCTACACTTGCACTTTTTCAATAAAATGCCAATATACTACCCCCCCACACCTAAATCTTGCATTGCCCTCAATGTAAGCAAAGAAAGAGCAAAACAGAGATATTGGGGCAACGACACTTCCCTTAAAACGGAGGAGGGCAGAACTGAACTACGGCTGTGGAGGAAAAGGCGGGCGAAAACCCACGTGATGGAGATACTGTGCTAAATTCTGGGCCATCCCGCCTATTTGACGCTCCATCCGCTCCATACGAGTGTCCATTTGCTCGTGCCCTTTTTTGATTTAGTCATTGGAAATCAGAGGGCAGGGTGGAGTCAAGGAGATGGGATTCCAAAGAGGTCAACAAACAGCCAACAAAGCAAATGACAACTAAATACAGCTTCCAATCACAGACAAGTGCAGAAACGGCCGATGAACACACCCCAAAAACTAATTAAACCTGTAAACGACAAATTTTTCCCAAATACTACCAATTCAACCCAAAAATTAATTAGATAAACACAGCAAAATTCCCCCAAAAACTAATTAAACAGGCAACTAGAGTAAAAACTTTCCCCAAATATCACTGGTTGGGCACAACGTTAACCAAATAATCAACAATCAATCCACAAATATGTCACAGCACCCAAACAAGCACAAATTTTCTGTCCTCAACTAGCAAATCAAAAATCTGGCCTCAGCTAAGAAATTAAAATCTGGCATCAGCTAATAAAAGCTAGTAATCTGGCCTCAGCTACTTAGAGACAGAAAAATAAAGAAAGAAATCACCGGAGTGTTTGACTGGCCGTGGGTGAAATGGAAGGCAGGGATGGAGATCGAGCAGCGCGCGTGCGAAGGCAAGCAAGCGGAGGTCGCGCGCTGTGGACGCTGCTGCGGATGAGTTGCTGCTCTCGGTTGCTGGGTTGGGCTGCAGGCGAGGCGCGCTGGTGGATGACTGCGCGGGGGATGCGCGCACGGGCTGCTGATGGCCGCGAGGCGCGGCTGGACAGCGGCTCGATGGACGGCGGCGGCAGCGCGATGGGCGGCGGCTAAGGAGAAAGGAAGGAAGAAAAAGGAGAAAAAAAAAGAAAAGGAAGAAGAAATAAAAGAAAGAAGAAGAAAAAGAAAGAAAAGAAGAAGTAGGGCTACGGTTTTTTCTTCTTTTCATTTTTTTTTTTTAGCGTGACCACCTAGCGTGGGCACGCTCAACTGCCATAGAGTCCGCAGAACCTGAACAAAAATTCCTTCTATCAGGCGTGACCACCTGACGTGGGCACGTCTAACTGCTATGGAGTCCGCAGAACCTGAACGAAAATTTCTTTCCCTCAGGCGTGACCACCCGGCGTGGGCACGTCTAACTGCTATAGAGTCCGCAGATTCTGAACGAAAATTTCTTTCCCTCAGGCGTGACCACCTGGCGTGGGCACGTCTAACTGCTATAGAGTCCGCAGATCCTGCACGAAAATTTCTTTCCCTCAGGCGTGACCACCTGACGTGGGCACGTCTAACTGCCAATTTCCTGCCACAAAAGCAACAAATCACTAAATGCAACTAACACTTAACAAAAATTCCAAAAAGCATAAGAAAACTAAAATAAAGAGCCTTGGGTTGCCACCCAAGCAGCGCCTTTCTTTAATGTCTTTGGCTAGACATTGCCATATTTATTCATGGAGGATAAAATCGTGTAGCTCGCTTCAGTGCTTCATCTTCTATGTAATCCTGATAGCCCTCGTAAATGGAGTAATTCTTGACCACCCGAGCTACGGTCTTCCATGGATTAGTAGATGGCGCCAAACAAACAAGTGATGATCTTAAATCTTCACTCACTCCTCCATCACGAGCACTTATTGGTTCGAAATATTTTGCCATCATGACTCTTAACTCATTCCTGGCATGAAATTCAAAATCGTCTGGTATAATAAAATCAATCTCACTAACAGGAATTAAAGAATAAGAGTCAGGAAAATATTGATCGAGGAATGGAGGAGATGTCACCGCATTTGGAGATTGTTCACTGGATTCATTCACTTGAACCATTTGATGTTGGGGTCTCAATTCTTGCTCTTCAACTTTCTTTTCAACTACATCTTTAGATTCTTCTTCTTGAGACTCTTGCAGTACCATGCCATTTGTCAGAATAATTGCACTCTCATCTTCCTCATGGTCGATAATAGTCGGTGAGGGCAATTCTTCATAAACTGGAGAAATCAATTTGGTCATTTTAGATGCCCATTCAAGTCTTCCTTCTTTCATCTCTTCACTCATCCTTTGTGTCTCCTGTTGAAGTTGATGTACCTCCTGTTGAATTTGATATGTGTTAGTAGCTATTAATTCAACTATTTCTTCAAGAGACATACCTGACATAGATGATGATTCTTGAGACTCATACTGCTGAAAATTCATTGGCCCTGTTGTATAATTATAACTGGAGTTATCCCACCATCCTTGATCATACCCGTTTGGATTAGGGTTATACCACGTTTGAGACCATGGTAAAAAATCTCGATAATTATTGAGTGGGACACTCAGATTATCTTGATATTCGGGGCACATACCGGTCGAATGATCCCTGGCATAACAAATTTCACAGGTTGCAGCAGCCATTCTTTTTTTAATAGAGTTTATTGCCTCTAAATATGCAAACTTAGAAAAACAATCAGTCTCATTGCCTTCCCCGAAAACAAAATCCATTATATCACCAAAATACGGAGTGTTAGAAGCCATAAACTATAATGAAAAAAATAAGAAAAAAAAATAAATAAAAAAATAAAAACAAGATGAACCCAAAAAGAAACAAATTAATCTGGCACCAGTCCCCGGCAACGGCGCCAAAAATTGACAGAGAAAGAAACGATTGGGGAAGAAAGAAAAGAAAGAAAAGAAAGGAAAGAAAGAAAGAAGGAAAAAGAAAAGGGGGTTTGGGCTAATGTTTTTTTTAGGAGGGTTTGTGGTAGTTTTGGTTGGGTTTTGAAAATGGGTTTTGGTTTATTTTTTTTGGGTTTTGGTTGGGCTTGAGGGATAAAAAGACGGGCTGGCCTGTGTGTTTTGGCTTGGGCTTTCGGCTGGGCTTAGGTAGTCTCCAGCCCAAAGAAATAAAAATGATGGCCCAGTGGCCCTTTTCCTTGCTCAAATCAGAAACCGAAAGTTGCACTTTAACCCCTGATCTTTGGAGTAGTTTTACTGCAGCCCAGAACATTTTAGATTCCTTTCATCTAGGTCCTTAAATTAATTTCACTTTGGTCCCTGAATTTTATCTTTCATTTAATTTTGACCCCTGAACTTTGAAAAATATAATTTTTGTCCCCCAAAAGTTTTTCAATTTTTGCAATTCAGTCCCTGGTGAATTTTGACTCTCTTTATTATGATTGTTTCTTTTCTTTAATAGCTAATTATGCTACTTTTGAATATACTTAACTTGTAATTTTTATATTTGCTTAAATTTCTTTACGTCTGACATATTAGTGTGAATTTAGTGCTTGTATTATTATTTTCTTTTTCAATTAAATTGGTGCCATGATCCTTTTGTTCATTGTGAGTATAATTAGGACAATTTGACTCCATTTAGTCACCACTTCAAACGGGAGGTACTCCTATTTTATTATTTCAATGTCAATTACGTGCTCTTATGTGCTCCTATGTGTTCCTATGTGTTTATATATCTTTATATGCTTTATTTATTTGATTTAAATATTCATTCAAATTTTCTTATATATGTTTTAGTTAGTTTTTATAATGATTCTAGAGGTATTTAAATACCTCAAAAATGTAATAGATAGGATAATTAGATTTGTTTTATTATATTTTTCCCTCCTAGATTGTAGTTAGGCGCACCCCGATGTAATAGATAGGTTGCGTGTTTATGTGGCTTATGTGTTAAGTGTTTTATCCGCTTTTCTTAGGATTTTGGCATCTAGATATTATGCTTACGTGTTATGTGTTACGTGCTCTTATGTGTTTATTTGTTTTAATTTATGCTTTATTTGCTTCGCTATAAATTGTTAATGCATGGCGTCACCACACTAGTCCAACGCTAGTTGTGGATTCTCCCTACGCTTAATTGCTAGTCCAATGCTAGTAAGGATTTTTAGAAATGGGCTAGTCCAACGCTAGACCCTTTAGGCCGTCTTGCGTTAGATTCATCTTTGTGTGCTATTCACTACATCTTCATGCATATTTTTATTTTTAGGATCTTTTCTCATTTGCATGATATTTCTTATTATATTATCCCCTACCCTCTATAGGCGCTAATCATGTCATTTAGAATTGCATCTCATTTAAGCTAGTTCATTTGCTTGTTCATGTTAGGATAATTGTTTTTCAAACATGGAAAATGGGTGATTATAGCTTTTTAGTTTAAATACCCCATTGATCCCTGGATAAGAAAATTATGTCACGAGTTTTTGCCTCCCATACCCTTTATGTTGCATTCCCTTTTTCTTTGATCACTTATATATGTATATAATTTAATTTCTTTTCTTTTATTTTAATTTCATCATTCGCATACTCGTGACACTTTCAAGGAATCATTTTGGCCTTCGCAATTAATGCGATTGGTTCAATCAAACCCTTGAATGAACATTTTGTCCCTTTCGATGTTTTTACAAATTTAGATTTGCATCCATGTAGGAAACATCCAAACGTGATAAAATTAAGGGTTAGATTAGGAAAATTTTGACTATATCTCGCAACTAGCTTAGACTAGGTTGAAAGAGTGCCTTAGGTTTGAGTCAATTAAACCTTTGTCTTCCCTTTCTTCAACCGTGACTCCCGAACCTATTTTCTCTTGTTTTCAAAGACCTGGAGTTGTCAAAAAGGGTTTTGATTTATTTTATTTTTGTCAAAAAATATTTTTTTGGGTGACTTGGTACACCAAAACTCCATACCAAGTGGCGACTCCTAATTTTTCTTCAAAACCCTTTTAAACTATATTTTGGGTCAAATCGTCGCATTTTCAAGTCCCATTTAGACCCACTTTCTTTGTAAATCAAAAATCATTTTTCAAATCAAAAATTCACTTTTTAAACCATTAATTATTTATTTATTTTCCATCGCGAAAAATGGGGCGCGACACTTCCTTCACTAGCTGTTCTCCACAAACCCTAGTCCCCTTTGCCCAGTCTTCCATTTCAACCACTAATCTTCCAATCTTTCATAAGAAAAATATCCCCCAACCTTTTGTGATCATTAACCCCCATCTATGTCACATTATAAACATCAAATTTAGGGCTTTTGATTGTCACCAAAGAGGAGTAGGACAAACTGAATTTCTTTCATTTGGGGGTTGAAATTGGGCTTGTTTGTTCTGCATTTTGCATTTTTTGCATCCTCTAACATCACTTTACACGTTTGAGGTAAGTTTTCTTGATTTCTTATAATATTTTACAGTTTGAAGAATTCCATTTCCTGAGTTTTCTGACATATTTTGTGAGGTATATTGTAATGATGCATTGTTGTTGTTTAGTTGCTCTTTGATGCTTAGAAATGTCATTAAACTTGTTGTGATGCTTAATATTGAGGAATTTGTACCTTTGGTGAAGTAATCTTATTTTCTCTCATTTATTAACTTCATAGAATTTGTGCAATTCACATGTGTTTCAATGCCCTATTTTTTGGTGAATTTGATGTGTTGAGCAATTGTTAGAACATCTTGATTTCTTTGCATGACCAATTGTGGCAAATGGTATGAATATTGCTCACATGACTTGAAGAGAAATACCATGAGTTAACGATGCAATTTTAAGATATTAAGATGTTAGGGAATGGTGATTTTTAGGTGATTTTGGAGCTGATTGTATGAGTGACAATGCTAAAATGCTTAAGTTACCATTCAACTCATATTAATGTGAATTAGGTTGGATTTGAAAAGGACAATTAGCATAAGAAGGGGCCTTTAACTTGTTTAGAATTCCACTCCTATTTTTGTATACTCATATAAGCTCACTTGTTTGTGAATGAAGGTAAGATGGTTAGAACAAGAAGAGCCATTACTTGAATGCCTACTCCTTCACCAAGTCCTGAAGCAACACCGTCAGTGGAGGAAGAATCTTCTTCACCTGAGCAACCACCATGGTCAAGACGTAAACAAGCATCCACAAGTCGAGAGGAAGCACCTCCAGAGTATGATGTCACTCGATTCACATCACTCGAGAATCAAGAGTGGGATGACGTTGGGCTGCTCAAGGAGATTATCATCGAGAAACACTTGGCGCCATGAGATGGATGCTTACTATAAGGTGTTGGCAGCATTTGCTCGACTTGGATAGGAAAGCATTCTTCAATTGTCGCGACATTACTATCCAAACTTGGTGAGGGAATTTTATGCAAATGTGGAGGACAAACCTGGACACAACGCTAATAAAATTGTTTCTTGGGTCCGTGGGAAGTGCTTAGTCATAAAAAGGGAAACAATCGCCAAGTTTATCAAGGTAAAAAATGACGGGGATGACGTGAAGTTGACTAAGGAATTCAAGGCGCGTGACCCGTGGTTAGTTGAGGAAGCTGTGGCATGCCTTAAGAGGCAATGTAGAGATCGAAGATGTTCCGGGAAGAAGATAGTGTATGCCGATTCTTTTGAAGCTCGACACCACTTAATATTTATCTATTTGCTCACAATGTGGTTCCTAAGAAAAGTGGTAAACGAGAGCTACAGAATAGTGACCTCTATTTCCTCGACAAGATGATACATGGGGTGGGCGCACAACTGACTGGCATTCCATTGCCGAGCGTAATTATAAGTTATATGCGCACCACAGCTAGGATGCGACCCGGTGATTCTTGCTTCGAATTTCCTCGACTCCTCTCCTTGTTGTTTGAGAAGCTCCAAGTCGATGTGAGTACTGACAAGGCAATGACCACCAAGTCCATTGATGTGGTGACTATCACCTTGCTAAGATCATTAGCCATCTCTACCGACTTTGGTGCTTCTTTACTTCAAGAATGCGCTATTGGGGAAGCTTCTACGTCCACTCAACCTCCACCTCACCTTCAACCAAGACCAGAAGCTCAAGAAACGGAAGCGCAACTGACTCAACCACCTCCTGTACGACCTCCACCACCTCCCTCTAGGTCTCGGTGGCAAGAGGTCCTCAATGCCATTTCCTGTATGGAGACAACAGTAATGGAGCGCATTGACCAACATGAGCGCATTATGACGGCGAGGTTGGAGAGGCATGATTGGCATCTTCGTGCATTGGAGGACCATTTCCAAATTCGCCGTTCACTTACATCGACTCCGCCTCCCACACATGGTGAGGGTCAAGCTAGGTCCATTCCTGAACCCAGAGGCGAAGTTGAGCAAGAAGCTCATGTTGAAGTCAAAGAAGAAGAAGCCTTGGAACTTGGCGGACACTCAACTTAATTTCCTTTGTTTTCTTTTGTTTTGGATTGTCTTTTGTTTATTTTTCTTTTAGTTAAGTGTTTTGTTTAGTTAAGTCTTTTGGATTGTCTTACTCCCCTACTGTTATATACTTTCTCCCCCTACAGTCTAAGTAGATTTTGGGATGTTCGTGATGTTCGAAATGTTCGTATTGACTGTTGGATCTCTCGTGCACATTGATTAGGGGAGTATTGTTTCTTTACCCTCTTTTCACATTGAGGACAATGTGACTATTAAGTGTGGAGAAAGGTGTGGTTTCTATGGTTGTTAGTGCATGTTAACTCTTTACTTTTGTTGAGAAATGCTGGAAATGATTATGGAAATATAGATTATGACTAAATTCTTGTTGAATTGTGGTTTGCTGGCAGGGAGTTTCGTCTATTTATAGGGGAAACTCTACAGAAATTTTCCAAAATCCTTTTCAAAATTGCACTTTGGCCCAAGAAATCGTGATGGATTGTCAAATTTTCCTAATGGTTGAACAAATTCAAATATGCTTTTGAAGAATTCATTTCTTTCGTGACTTGTGATTAATATTATGTGATTCTGATAAGTGCATTTTAGAAAGTATACTTAATAAAGTAGGGACAATTATGCCTTTATTTCTATCTTTAATGAGATCTTTCCCTTCACTTTGATTAACAAATAGGTGATTGCTATAGTTTATTGGTAATATTTTTTCATTTCCATGATAAAAGAGGGTTATATATATGTATATATATATATGTTCTAGAAAAAAGAAAAAAAAAAGAGAAAGAGAGAGCAATAAAATTGCACCGACTACTAAGTACTGAGCAACCGGGAATCTTCATCTAAAAATATCGATTTTCACGTAAAAAAATACTTCGGGTAAAAAGGTATTGTGAACTTGATATGTAAGTGCAGAGTAACCGGGGGTTTTCACCTAAAAGTGTCGACCTTCGCGTAAAAAGGCATTTGCAATGTTCAAGTGTTGCTATTTAGCATATATTTATGATACCCTTTTGTAGTAAAATTTTGAAAAAAAAAATGGATATGAAGGAAAATATTACCTTGTGACTATATGAGTCGGTTATTTGTGAAGACAAGTTAGGGTTAGAGAATGATTTGTATATGGTTAAATTTATGTATAATTGTTTCCCCTCTATTGAGTATTATGAGTATCGAGTGCATTTTGAAGAAGGGAAAATGCGGGTTTTCATCCCCAAACTTTGGGGTAAGGACACATTTCGTCCCTCAACTTTTGGGCACGACACATTTGATGTCTGAATTAATAATTTTTTACCAATGTCATCCTCAAATGGCAATTTAGCCAATTTTTAACGGAACTGGTGACGTGAAAATCACATGACCATTAAGTAAATTTAAATCACATTTTTAACAAAACCTGCCAGTTTCCCATAAAGAGCTGGTATGTTATGGGCAATTTATTATTTTTTTTTAACTTTCACATAGTTAATTTATGTTAAATACAAAACATACTAGTTTTCCTTTAAGCGCTATTTAACCAATTTTTCCTATAAAGAGTTGGTATGTTTCCCATACAGAGATGGTACAAAACATACTACAAAACCTGTCAGTTTCTCATAAAGAGCTGGTATATTATGGGCAATTTATTATTATTTTTTTTTAACTTTCACATATTTAATTTATGTTAAATACAAAACATACTAGTTTTCCTTTGGGTGCTATTTAACCAATTTTTCCTATAAAGAGCTGGTATGTTTCCCATAAAGAGCTAGTACAAAACATACTACAAAACCTGCCAGTTTCCCATAAAGAGCTGGTATGTTATGGGCAATTTATTTATTTTTTATCTTTCACATATTTAATTTATATTAAATACAAAACATACTAGTTTTCCTTTGGGCACTATTTAATCAATTTTTCCTATAAAGAGCTGGTATGTTTCCCATAAAAAGCTGGTACAAAACATACTACAAAACCTGCCAGTTTCCCATAAAGAACTGGTATGTTATGGGCAATTTATTATTTTTTTTTAACTTTCACATATTTAATTTATGTTAAATACAAAACATACTAGTTCAATGGGTAAAAATATGTTATGAATAACTCAAAGTTTATACTTTTAATAGTTCAATGGGTAAATTAAATATATGTTATGAATAATTGAAGGGCCAAATTTTTACTATTCAAATAGTTCAATGCCTGCTCAAATAATTTGCTCTTATATAAATAGTAAAAGTATGCAAAGTATATGTAATTTTTAAATTTTGAGGGGAGTTTTTTGTAACTATTAAAAATCTCAAGGGATGTTTGTGAAATTATCCCTTTTCATTTTTCATGCTGATTATTTCTTTTCTTGCCTATTTTTCATTTTATCCTTATTTTAGCTTTTTCCCCCCTTACGTACGAGACGCAAGTGTTTATTGATGGCTGCTTAGTCAAAATTGCCACAAGTTGACTAATTGCATGCAGGAAACTGGCAGGTTTTGTTAAAAATGTGATTTAAGTTTACTTAACGGTCATGTGATTTTCACGTGACCAGTTCCGTTAAAAATGGGCTAAATTGCCGTTTGAGAATGACATTGGTCAAAAAATATTAATTCAGATATCAAATGTGTCGTGCCCAAAAGTTGATGGACGAAATGTGTCCTTACCCCAAAGTTTGGGGATGAAAACCAGTATTTTCCCTTTTGAAGAATTGCTTCGTGATTAATAGTCAAGTTGTGAGAAGTGAATTTGAGAAAGCATATTTTCTATTCGGCACTTGAATTGTTGCTTGAGTGGGTTATTGTATTGCTTGAGGACAAGCAATGATTCAAGTGTGAGGGAGTTTGATAAGTAAATATTTCACATATATTTCGTACGGTTTTGCATGAGCTTTTGTCATATTTTTAGAGGATCATAGCCATATTTAAGCTCTTTTTGGTGCAAATTGCATCAAGTGTTGTTTAGTGATCGGAACTTGCAAAAATGAGTAGATTAATGCATAAACATGTGGTATTTTGTAGGTTGTTGGTGCATGAAACACTTCCATAAGATGAAGAAGAGGAAAAGTGCTAGTTGGAGGACAACGTACAAGTGAAACAAGGAGCAAAAGAGAAAGGAATTTTAAGTTGGAAACAGGGGAGAGAGATTCGAGCTTGGATCTATTTTCATCCCCTGTGATCTGAGCCCTCGTCTGATCTTCTGGAGAAGTGGATCAGAGGCTAGGCGATCCAAGCTCGGATCACATTGAAGAAGACTTCAGATACTACATGAAGAACGTATGAAGAAAATGCTGAGGGAAGTGACTTGAGCTCGGATCACTTTTCACCCCTCGGATCCAGGCCTCGGATCTTCCTCTCTCCTCTGCAATTTGTAGAACAACTTGTGCTCATTTCATATTTACTTTTTGACTCATGTTTCACACAAAATTTTGGCTGGAAGCTGGCAGACCTCTTGTACACTTGAAGAAGCAATATGTGAAGATTTCAATGAGGGGCAAATTTGGAAAGAAAAGGAGAAAAATACATTATTAGAAGGAAGTAAAACATATTAGAAGGGGTTGATATCAGATTTTAGTATTAGAACTTAGAAGTTAGTCTTGTCTTGTTCTCTCTAAATAGGATTTTTTTGTGGAGAACAATTGGAGACTTCATTGTACACCATTTTGTTGAAGAAATTGAAGATCATTCAAAGTTTCTTCGTTAACCTTTGCTAAGCTTTCTTTAATCTATCTTTTACTTGTGATTCACGATGTGTTCATGTAATGAAACTATGTGTTTTCTTCTTATATCTTACATGAGTAGCTAAATTTCTAGATCTAGAGAGTAGATGAAACTTATGGCTACTTGACATGAAATGAAATGAGTTACATTTGTTACATCTTGTATTAACTTGTTTACTTGTGTATGCTTATAACTTATTGTTGCTTGATCACCAATAACAAGCTCTTAGTTGTTATTATTCAATGAAAATTGGTAATAATGATGTAACAACATGAGTAGAGCTTAAGTAGTAGACTCATGAGAATAGAGGTACACTTAAGTGGATTAACTTGCATTTCATGAAGGAAACAAGAGTAGATCTAGTTATTTACCATAAGAATAGGGAAAACTAGACTATATCTGGGCCATTTCATCATGAGAATGAGATTTGGTAATATTGAAAATGAATCCCTAGTTAAACAAGGGTTGTAAAAAGAGGTAATTCTATTCATTTGTGTTGTTTATGCCAAAAGTGGAATCTACATCCCTAGACTCAAGTATTTAGTGAATTTTCTCCATATGTTGTCTTGCAATTGTCTAGTTAAGATTTGTAGGTAGTAGTAGTTAAAGATTCTCTTGCTTCAATTATTAGTTCATCTAAATAATAGAGTAAGTAAAGGACCTAGTACTTGTTTAAATTGCTCCTCATGGGATCGACCCGATACATGCCCTAAACTATTAATTTAACCTATATACTTGTAGTCAAACGAGTATAAATTGGAATTAAACTTGTACATATATTAAAAACCCGTCATTCATTATTGTTCTTTGTTGTTGGAGATGAAGACAAGTTATAGATTTGAAGAAAGTGTTTCTTTGTTGTTGTTGTTCCAAAAGTAAGAGATATGGGAGAAGTGTTTCTTTGTTTCCCGGTTTCTATGTCATAAGTATGATGTCCTTCTAAATTCTTTTTGGGTCCAAAAGGGGAAAAAACTGGTGGGAAAAAAATGGAGGGAGAATGAAAACTTTTCCTAATGAATTGATGTGGTGAAAGTAATTTTAGACAATGAAATAAATAGAAAAACATGTTTAAAGTAGCAATGTCTTTTGAAGGACATTTGCCTGACGGATCATCATAAAAAGCATGGTTTTCCTAACGAATAGGTTGGTTGTCATGAAAAATTTGTCACGAAAGAAATAATTTTTTGTAGTGTTCCATGTCAAGAACAACAAAGTCAATAGGAATTCTGAAATTCTTAACTTTTGTGAGCACATTTTCAAGTATACCTAAAGGATATTTTAGCTAATTGCAATGAAATGTTTGTTCGCTTAATTTCACTTAATCTTGATTTCTGAACTACACATGAAATCAAGGGCAAACTTACACGCAACTCACATAAAGCATTTGAAAAATTCACATTACCAATAATGCAAGGGATAGAAAACTTCTTGGATCCTTGAGCTTTTGTGGGGGTTTATGCTAAATTTAAGCACTACATTCCTCCATTAACCCTATGGCCTTGTACTCCTCCAAGTGTCTTTTCTTTGACATAATCTCCTTAGGAAACTTGGCATAAGATGGAATTTGTGCAATAGCATCTGTGTTGACACAAAATAACATGTATAGCGGAAGCAATTTTAACACATATAAAAATATGTGGGAAGAGGAGGAGAACAAATACTCACTAATTTAATTAACTCAAATCTCAACAAAACCCAACAATAGTCGTAATATTTCGCCCACAACAACTCAAAATCTCAACTATGAGGTTTTCTCTCAAATCCACTCTCGAGACTCAAATCAACTCAACTCTTCAAGTAATAACCTACCAAATTGGAAGTATTTATAACTGTGAAGCTTCCTAAAACAAATACAATTGTAAATCAAAATTTTTTTGGAAAATGATTTGAGATTTCCTAATTTAATATAGAAACTAAACAAATAAGACACTAAAAAGGACTAGAAAATAAAATACTAAGATAGCTTGGTTTAATTTCCTTCAATCTACAAAAGGGATGTCAATATGTAATTGTTTAAAAGTTTAACAAAATTTTCAAACTCTTTGTCACTCTTGCCCTTTTTCAATTGTTGTGGAAATAGAACTGGAAGTATAGGTGCATTTTGCTCATGAAATGGTTTTTCGCATAACCTATTCTTCTTTCTTGTTCTTATCTATCTCACCTTCTTTCTTATCTTTCATTTTCTCCTCTTTGTTACTCTCATTTTCTTCCTTTCCTTCATTAATTAGAAAACTGTCAAGCTGCCTACCATTGCGAAGAGTAATTGCCTTATAGTGTTCTCTAGGGTTCACTTTAGTTTTATTATGCAAATTTCCATGGTTCCTATTATTGATTGAATTAGCAATTTGACTGGTTGGATCTCTACATTTTTATAGATTGCAGTAAATTGGTCAATTCTTCTCTCAATTCTTTCAAATCTCTCCTTGGTGGAATTAGCCAATCTTTCAATGGCTAGGTCTATGCAAGTTTTGACTCAACGGATGCTTGTTTAGGTTGAAAACCCAATGAATTTATTTGTCTTTATTGTGCTCCTTAATTCTTCCATCCAAAATTAGGATAATTTCACCATATACTAGTTTTAGTATATGGTGAAATTAGTTGCTTTTCTATGACTATCTCTTTCATTTGCCCACTAATAATTTTTAGAAACCATCTCCTCAATCAATTGTTAGGCGTCTTCCATAGATTTGTTCACTAAAACTCCTCTTGTAGCAGTATCTATATTGAGTTTAGTAAGATAAGTTAAATCATTATAGAAGTTGAACAATAAGCCCATTAGAAAATTCATGATGTGGACATTTACTCTGTAGCTTCTTAAATCGCTCCCAAACTTCATATAATGATTCACCTTTGTATTGATGAAAACCAGTTATTTCCGTTCACATTTTTGCAGTTTTAACAAGCAAAATATATTCGTTCAAGAGTGCTTATGACAAATCAATCCAAGTAGTAATAGTTAAGGAGCATGTTAGTATAGCCATACCTTAACATTATTATGCAGAGAAAATGGAAACAATCTAAGTTTAATAGCATATCACTTAAACCATTGAACATAATTGTATCACATATCTTCGTAAAATTGGCTAAGTGTGCATTAGGGTCCTCCATTAAATTGCCGCTAAATTACTCTTGTTAAATAATTTGAATCAAGGCAGGCTTGATTTCAAATTATTTACATTAACTACTAGTCTTGCAATGTTAGTTTGTGCTCCAAAAGCACCCGACAGGGCATAGTCCCTCAAAACTTGGTGATTTGATTTACTCATTCCTCCGCGTTTGGCTTAGATTGGAATTGTTTGATCCAAGTTTCTCCTATACTTTCCTCCACTTGATTAGTTTTTTGTTGTGCAAGTCATCTTGCTTTCCTTGCTGTTCGTTTAATCTCATGATCTAAAAGAACTACAACTCGAAGTGATAGGTGCATACACAGCAAAAACACCAAAATTAGAAGATAAACTAAGACTAAATTGACACTGTGGTTAAATAGTAATTCTCAAATAAAATAAATTTAGATTAATAAGCTTATTTTTATCCCAATATTGAATTACTCCTTGATAACAGTGCCAGAAACATGATATGAGTTCAGGTTTTCAAGTAATCAAACCTAATTATTCAAGTATATAAACCTAAATACTTCGCTTTCTATAAGCATCTAGGTCGATTATGAGTACAGGATAAATTAGGGTCAACTCCACAAGGAATAAGTTTAATTACTAAAGCTAATCACTCGCTCTATTATCTAAATAACTCAAAATCCTTAACCAGAAAATAACAAAATTACTCCTACAACAACTACTGCAAGATAGAAATTAACTAATCAATTGAGAGAAAAATCCATGGAATCCCTAAGGTTTGTAATCCTTTGATTATTTGGACATGAATTAACCTAGTTGAATTTGCAATAATTTTACTACTTGTTAAGGATTTAATTTCCAAATTTTATTGGGCACTGATATCGTAAATGAACAACATGCTTGTGCCTAACCTCGTCTGCGACCATGGTTAAAAAACTAAACATAATTTCATAAAGATCTGTGAAATTATCAAAAAATCCATCTAAATACATTTTATACAACAGTGAATTTGATAGTTAGCTTTCAAAAATCTAGATTCGCATAGTGTTAACCAATTATCATTATTCAACAATGACTTAGGTGATTTGTAATTGGTGATTAATCAACTACAAATGTAAAAGCAGATTCAAGAACTAACAAGTATTAAACTTAACAAATCAACCATCATTAATTTAGTATCTCAAATGAACAACTTCATACTTAACTCTAGGCACAAAAGTCATAGCTTGCATCATTGTAAAGAGAGCAAGTGTAGAAACACAATCATAAAGTTACATAAAGAGTACTACAAGAAGAAGGGAAAAGATTAAAGTCACAAGATTTGTCGAATGAAGTTGTGTGTCTCAATCCTTTGTCTTCCACTTGAAGCTTCACTTGAACACCAAGGATCTTCACAAGCGATGATTGCAAGTTTCTTTCTCCAACACTTAAGCTAGACTTAGCTAGGGTTCTTCTTGTAGAGTTGGCTGCTAGGGTTTTGCAAGAAAGAATTGCACTTAATTTCTCTCCAGAAGTCTCCAAAAGAATCACTAAACTCCTGTAGAGGCCATGATGCCACAAAATTAGAGTGGAAATAATAAATAGTAAACCCTAAAAAGGTGTCTCAAAATCTAGCACTGCCTTAAGAACCAGCAGTGCAATTGATAGTGAAGAAATCTTAGTGGATACTAGTTAGCTTTCAGGTCTCCTTTTGTTGTTCAAATTTTAGGTTCAGTCAACTATGCAGCCAGCTTTGAAGGGTTTCCAGCCAGCTCTACCAGCTTTCTTGGACATTTTCATGCGTCGTTTCATCTTACTTCATGCGTGCACTTGAACCATCTTACTTTGAACTTCTAGATCAATGAAAATCATTTGTAAATCTTCTTTAACTTCATCCAATTATCTTCAAATTCCCTTCCCAATGATCCTCGTATCCTAAGTACCTACAAAGCAAGATTAAACCTCCATTTACTCAATAGAATTGCAACTTTCTTACACGAAACCAACTCGTACAATATCAGACTAAGTGTAGATTAAAACACTTCTAAAACTCCTAAACACACCAAAAGAAAACACACTTTACCTTACTAAAACACGTAAACTAAACACTTATAAGTAGGAATAGGGAGGGGTGGCCAAAGAACAGGTTCATTTTTGTTATGGAATTATTTTTTGATAGCGATCGAGTAGTGAAACTTGTGAACAGGAGAGCCAATCCCTGAAAGTGCACAGAATGTAGTAATAGTGCGTTAAAATTAATTAAAGTCTATGTAAAACATATAAATTTTTTCCTATGTAAAATATGTTTTCAAGCTTAAATTGTGCTTGAATTTAGCAATAAAAATCACTTTATGAATTTGAGTTTAGAATTGGATTAACGTCCACATTTTTAACACGCTTGTGAAATGTGACAATTATGAAATTTATACTTATTTAAGGCGAGTAGAGCAAGGAATGTACAAGAAAAGACAATTTATATATATTAGGGGGGACAAATTAATTGAAAACAATTTTAAGAATTCCTAAACTTTCTAAGCCTAAAAAATAATTTTCTCAAAGTTGAGGGGAGGTAATGGTCCAGCCTCAATAACATGTGGTCCCGTCACTGTTCTTTAGCATAAATTTATCTTTATATTGCAAAATTATGGGTTTATAGTCGAATGTATATGCCAATAATCACTTCTAATATATAAATAGAGATTAACGTGAAAAAATAAAGTGAGAATACTGGCTACAGGCAGGGTTTGCCAAGTGAAAATGCAGACTGTTCATTACGATTCAATTTCGGACTAAAAATATATCTAGTAAGCGTATATTTATTGACACGCAAGTAGAGTAACTGCAAAAGTTATTGGATGATAGTCTTTTAGCTACTAAATTAAGTGTTGTAATCTAGTTAGAAGACCTTTTCGTGTGTATATGTGTAAAGATAGTGGAGGGAGGGATGAGTTGGATGCTACTGAGAAAAAGAGTGTAGGTGAGGGATCCCGAGATCAAGATCTCGCATTTACGTTAAAAAAATTATAGAAATAGTGATGTATAATTTGCTAAAATCTCTTACTATAGTCTGGTCAATAAAAGTGCCCTTACATGAAAAGTACTTTGATGGGACATTGTGTCAAAATGAAATGTCTGAAATATAAATTCAATGGAGAGTATAAGCATGAACTAATATGGCTATGTAGTTATGATCTACTAAGTTATAAAAAAAAAAAAAAAAAAAAATTAGGTGTGTGTACATATACATTTGACTTCTACATATATACATATATATATTCTCATTGCAAATTTATTTCGAAAATCTTGCTAGAATTTTTCGCTTAATTGAGTACATATAAACTCTCCTCACAAGTGACTTTGCAGTCTATTATTATCTGAGGGACCAAATTGCTAGAAAGTGAAGTTCATAGCACAAGTTTTTAATTTTGGGTAAAATTGTCAGGTATTATTAGTATTCAGGGAATATTTCAATATAGTATAACTGCTCCAATTTTTAAAAAATCCACAAAGCATACCAACTACCTAAGAGCAGAACTTTTAATATTGAAAAACCAGAAAATCAGAAATTCAACTATGTCTGAAATTGAGAAGGCATTGGTTTTGGGATTGACGGCAGGACGGTGGAGATGGGATTGAAACCAATTTTTGTTGGCTACTGCTAAGGAAAAATGGAGATGGGATTGGCTTTGGGGCTTGGGAATCCTATGTGATCTACAGGCAGAACCAGCCAGCACTCCAAAATCAACATCTAATTGTTAGTTTTTCCCAAACAGGATTGATAGTTGGAATCTGGACCTCGTTTTAGTAGTCTGCCAAAACAAGGCGTTGATTGTGCTGATCGAGTCCCCATGGGTGACACGATGAACATGCAGTGGGTATTTCTGGTGATCGGAGTTTCTTTTGCTGCCATTAGCACTTCCGTGCAAGCTGCCCAAATTCCTGGCCCTCTCCCTGCAATATTTCATTGGTTCCACCTGGCACTGGAGCTGGCCTTTTTGGCTGTTTTAGTATCTAGTTACCTACAACGCCCTTACCCTAATGCTTCTCGTCTCATTCAGCACCTTGCAGTCCTCTTTGGCGTTGTTGCCTTTATACTGGCCATCTCGATGCCTCTCCTCCATCCCCCACTGAAGCCGTTATCCAAAAAGCTCTTTGTCATTGCTGTTCTCATAACAATCCTTGCCAATCGTTATTTTAGTTTTTGGGCTTAACATGGTGCCGATCGTTTCCCGCTTTGATGACTCACGAATTGTCCGACCAAGTTAAGATTATGCTTTTCACTTTGCCTTTTAACTTTCAAAATTCTCAGTTGTTCTGAGAAGTGTTGTTGTTTTTTATGCATTCTACAATGAAACAGGGCAAACAGAGACGATTGTGGTGGTGGTGTTGTTGGAAATATGTTGATCGTGTAATTTGTTTGATGACTAGTACTATAATTCGTTTGAAATGAAAAGGATGTTTTATGAGAAAAAAAAAAGAGAGAAGGCATTGGTTTAATGGTTAAAGTTTAGAATCAAGGAAATAGTAGTTTTGGGTTTAAATCCACTATCCCCTTTCCACTTCTTATCTCTCAACCCTCCTTGTTGGAAAAAGAAAAAGAAAAGTGGAAATTTCACGGATGGGGTATGGAAGACTACACGCTGAGGAGATGTAAATCAAGGGGTAATTTAATGGATTTCGTAGTTCTTTTTTCTTAAAAAGGGAAAAACGTCATTTAGAGATTTCTTGCAAGGGTTCTTATAGCAATGTCTTCAAGAGACAAACGTGATTTAGTGAGACAACACCTAATAGAATGATCAATTTGGACCTTACATCATAAATTACGAAGTTTAAATTTTGCATTTCAAATCTTTTTTCTTTTTTCCTTTTTTTTTCAAGCAAATGTTTCATTTCTCCTTTTCATAGCTTAGTGATAATGCTTTATATGTTATTAGTAATATTTGAATTTTACTAAACAAGAAATATATATATATATATAGAAAGGTAGTTTACCTCATGTTTCATCTTACATCGCTTCATGCAGGTAATACCAAGAAATTGCACATTGGCCTTGGGGAACACGTTTAGATTTATGCAAAAGAATATGCACGAAAATCCAACGTATACATAATCCAAACATCAGATATTTGTGGTTTGCAATCTTTGTCAAAATTAAAGACCAAGTAGACAGGTCAATTTATACAGGGTACACGGCCCCTTAACAATTCCCAAGACCTGCAGCCTGGTAATTTCTTAGCCAAACTTCTTTTTCTTTTTCCTCTTGCGCTTCGAGGGTAAGCTGTTATTTATTCATCCAGGCTTGTTTTCTTTAGTAGAGCGATCCAAACTAAAAAGAAATGAAATTGTTTGCTAGCAATTTCCTGGTTATTTCACCACATTGCCTGTTAAGCTTCATATGAAATTCAATTTAGTTTCGTCTAATTGTTATGGCACCACCGGAGAACCTTTTTCATCATTTTCCCATCACTTCCTACACTTTTATTGAGGGATGAAAACCATGTAATCTGATTTTGAGCAAAAGTAGATCAAATTACTAGCCATTTTCTTAACTATTGTGGTTCACCTAAATTTAAGTAGAAAGGATAGAAGAATGGGAATATGAAGCGACCCCAGCGACCCCAAAAAACTTGACGCGGTTCTCTACAAATGATAAGTAGATGGACATGAACGGGAATGGTGCACTACCCTTTTGAATAGGTTGTACCACATCATAAATTAATTTGTACATTTTTGCAATAGTGCAGTAATATTTAGCTATTATTTATAATAACTCCTAAACATGAAAAAAAAAATCTAAACGTCACCCTTTTTCGTGTATTGTAAACTAATAATGTGTTTTTAAACAACGTACAGACTCTAGAATTGAAAAAAAAAGGGCCAAGATTCATCTTATGATATGATAAGATATTGAATAATTGAAATTTCCCTACGAAAATTTTAAAGGTTATCATTTGTGGGATGTTGAAAAACGAAATGACAGTAAAGTTGAATTTTAATTATATGACATCTTATATAATTTATAGTTTCACACTGAGAAGCTGCACCAATTACAGCACTACAGTTCTTTAGCCAAGTAGTAAATAAAATGTACAATAGTATACATTGTTGCCCCTTTTCCATGTATATCTCCCATAGTTCATAAGTACTTTCTGACAGTTTTTCTGCATTGTTTCCTCTCAATCACCTCCCAAATCAGAAATCTTTTGAGAGATTTGCACTGTAAAACCATCAAGCTGAACACTATAAATGCATATAGCCACATCTTGATCTTGAAGCATACCACAAGCTCATATTTACTACTTTCAAACAAAAAATACACACACTCAAACACACAAAAAGAAATTTCGCTTGATGGAGAACAGTAAAGGAAAGCGTGAATCTGTAGAAGGAGATTCCAGCAATGGAACTTGGGCAGGTTCCTTTAAGAAAAATGGAAGCGTGATTCCAAAAAAAGGAAAGCCTGTACTCCATATGGCGGTAGAGAAATTTGTGAAAGGTGCTGTTTCCGCTTGTCAGAAGAACAAGGACAAGAATAAGGTCAATCCTTATGGTGGTTCCAATGCTTGATATGGTTACACAGGGTGCAAGGTTACTTTGCCAAAGTTTTCTTATCTAGAAAACTTGACAAAGTTGAATTCTGCCAAATTTGAATTGACACATCCAATTTTGGCAGAATTTAAGTGAGTCTAGTTTTCTAGTATAATTTAATTTCGGTATAATCTATGCACTATAATATGTTGTTGTTTGAAGTTTCTCATTCCCTTGTATCGTGTGATTTTTCTTTTTCTCTTTTCCCGTATGTTGAAAGCCATTCCATTGTATTGCTAGAATTGAACTTTTCATTTGAGTGACCAATTATTTAGGTAAGTACAATATGTCGCATCTTTGTGGGTCCTGTATTTAGTCATATGTTATTGGTTACTTTTTTTCTGAAATCATTTCTCATCCTTATTATATTTGTCTACCCTCTATTTGGAAATACAAAATTATACCTCACTGAATTCACCAATACAAACCCACCAAAAAAAAAGAAACAAATTAATACCCTCCAACTCTACTAATATTTTAGATAGCAGTTCAAGATGGAGCATAGGGACATAAGTGACAAAATGCTGAAAAAAAAGAAGAAAAAAACAAAAATCCCTATCGACCCTTTCATTCATGGGCTATGGCAAATGCTAAAGACTTTTTATCTATTTTGTCTTTTACCAGTTTGCCAGTGTTTAGATATTAATCACTTGTGTAAGGATTGGATTGTATTGTAAAATGGAAGAAATTGTAAGTAAAAGATTTTAGCTTCAAACCCTCCATCATACAAAAAAAAAAAATGTTAATCACTTGTCAGTTGACACACGCAAGCACCGACACTATTAATGCCAGACATATATATATCTCTTCTACTTTCAACTACTAAGTCCTTCCCCCTTATAAAATATTTAAATTTCCTAACAATTACCTATAACACTTTTTAAACTGCATTCTTTTTTAATTTTCACCTTTACAAATTGTTATTTTTATTTTTACAAAAATACTCCTATGATAAAACCGATACCTATGCACCACCACACACATGCATGCACATTTGATAAGAGAAACAAGCATTGTAGTTATATTCCTTTCAGACTAAAACGACAAATATGGGACTCATGTGTCAAATTTGTCTCTCTTCTTTTAGAGGCTTCATTTGTTGCCAAAGAACATGAACTATTTTTTTTTTCTTTTTGTCTTTCTTTTTCATTCTATTTGCAATTGCATTTGTCTCTCCTCTTTTAGAGGCTTCATTTGTTGCCAAAGCACATGAACTGTTTTCTTGTCAAATTATAGTTGCCTAATACTGTAGAATATTCTTAAGATTCTATATAATTACTAAACCTTCAGCCTTTCATCGTATATCTAATTATTTCTGGACTTTCAGCAAGGGTGCGTGGGCCAATGCAACTCTCTTTGTCTGCATCTCATGTGTTTGTTGACTAACTGACTAATCAAACTGTGTGAAACGTCGTCTAACTTTTGTATCTTGTAAGTTTGATTAATCATTGAATAATTACAACCTATGACTTGCTTAATTATCATTTGTTTAGGTATGAACCAAGTTACAAGTAAGTAGAACGCGGCTCTTTTTTTCTTTTTGTGTAAATAGAAGGGTTCGAATCCAAAATATCTCATTTACACTCCCTCTCTCATACTACCCAACCCACCCTTAAGATTCTTCTAATCAACTAAGTAATTAAGTAGTAGTAAGATTTAGTACTAAAAATAGAAGCATTGACATATACTATGTATAAAAGTTGATGCAGTCAAAGAAACAGGTAAGATGCTTTGAACTGCTAATATCAATATTATATCCAGTTAGCTATTAATAAAAAGTTGTCGTGCTTTTAATTCTTGATGTCTAATTAATTGAATAGATTAAAGCTTTGATTAAAACCCAGGCTTCATTTTTATATCGTGTTAAATTGTCTTATTTGTTACATATCTTCTTCGATACCCAATATGCTTGTGGTCTAATTTAAATTGTTTGCAAGACTTTGCGAATCTTTTGGAGTCATAGACAGTAGATAATCAAGCACCTAAAGCACAAAGGAATTAGCAACAATTATCCAGCGCAAAAACCAACCAGGATGATTTTGTCCATATGCGAACGATTTGTTCTGTTCTGAATCAAGTGCCCCCCCCTCCCCCCTTCCCAAAATAAAGGTATGGAAATTCGAATTGTCACAAATGATCAGATATTCAAGTTCCAAACACCACAAGCAACTCAATTGTAAAAAATAAAGTGGAATTAAGTAGAATTTGTGTAGAGAACCCAAGATTTAGAAGTCTTGAATTCAAATCACCCTTTCCCCTCCCCACTTCTTAAACCCTACCCTTCTCCCTTTCTACTTTTTAAATCCCAAACTTCTGCATAATGCAACTTCATATATTCAGCATAATGGCACTTTATATTGCTTCCTAGACATATTCAGCATAATGCCACTTTATATTGCCTCTAGTCATTTTCTTTGGCCCAAAAATCAAAGTTGAGAATAAAGTCATCTATATTTTAATCAACTAACTGGGGCATTGTTGAATTGACCTACTCGTGAGTAGCTCTCAAGTAGCTTGGCCAAGAGCTCGGCTAACACTCGGTGCTCGCGAGTAGCTCTGTCAAGAGCTCGGCTCGGGCTCAGTTTTGACTGAGTGCGAGTCTAGTTCGAGTTGCTCATTTATATATCAATCCAGACTTGAAGGCTCGATGAGACTTATCCAACACAGTATAATTAATAATTATATATTTAATTATTACATTTCTTTTAGGTTTGGAAGTTTTATAAATTACTAAAATATCGTCTCTGCCTTCTAGTATCCCTGGGTCATATAGTCATTTCGCATGGAAATAAAATAAAATTAGGCAGAAGTGTAACAAAATTGAGCTTTCTCGCAATTTCTCCTCTATTTCCAATTCACCTTGCTCTTCTTGCTAAAGCTCCCCACAAAGTGACGAAAACGAACAATACAAGCTCTAAACTAAGCTTCCTTCTCAATCTTCATGTCAAATTTACCCCATATGAAACAGACCTTCCCTCTTTGAGCTTGAGCTTTCTCTTGTATTTGATTTTGTCGAGGGGTTCGATTTTAGGTGTTCGGAATGCACAATCCCTAAGTTGTAGAATTCGCCATTACTGAGCTTGCTCTCTTGAGCTTTAGTCATTAACTAGAAAAAGGTAATGAATGGTTGTTTATTACTGTGTTTGCTCTCATTTCAATCACTTCATAAATTCTAACATTGGGTGTTTTAATTCATTGTTTCCAATGGCTGAAATTGGGGGTTCCACAGCTTGAGCCTCACGGGAAGGCAATGAAAACCATCAAGCCATCAAGGAAAGATGCAGAAAGAAGTTGGCACTTCGACAAGTGCTTCAACATTCGTCGCCAGAGCTAGAGCTGGATCACTAGGTAAATAGCATTTTGCTCTACTTATACTTGGTGTCCCCCCATTTTTCTATTTTTGCTGACTAAATATCATTAGCTGTTATTGTTAAGAGTGGTTAGTGGTTAGTTTAGTTTTTAATAAATTGCTACTAGATAAATGGACTATAGGAGCTATCCTTGTTTGAGTAGTGGATTTAGTGGTTTTCTCTTGTAAATTGTGTGGCCAGTGCCCTAGTTTACATTTGTTTACAAATGGAGTTTATAGAACTCTTCATCAAGTATTGGCTTTAGTTCTTAGCTTTTTGGCTCTTCTAGTTTGCTGGTTGTTGAGAAAATGCTTGGCAAATGTATGTTTAAGTGTTAATAACAACACAAAGCTAAGGAAAGTGTAATTGATTGTTAGGTACTTAGATTGCCATAAAACTGATCACATTAGCATTGAAAATGCTACTTTGGATAGTTGTTAAGGCTTAAGAGTCTAGGACAATAAAATTTACTACATTGCTGTCTGTTTTAGGGATGTCTACCAGCCCACCCGAAGTTCAATCGATCTCATAGCATAATGCCTCTACTGCTGATTCATCCATTTCATGTCAATTAGACCGCCCAATTGTGGTGAGTAATGACGAGGAAAGGCAAGGAATTGAAGGAAAACCATCCGGCACCCAAAATGCTCCTTTGACAAATAAAGAAGAACTTGTACGAATTGTGGAGACTGAAAATAATGTACGAACTACTGAGGGAGACAAAGGAGAAGATGCATTTCATGTTTCGAAAAGAACCAAGACATCAGAGGCTTTGGGTGACTACAAAGAATTTGAAGAAAATGGCACACACCATGCAATTTGTCTTCATTGTACGAAGAAAATATCACGGGGAAAAACCAAGCAAACCACTAGCAAGTGGAGGCATCGAAACACTTGCTCGGCTAGAAAAGCAAAGCTTAGGCAGGTTAACCAACAAACAAAGATAAATTTCCAGCCATGAGATTCTACTTCACTAGCTGTCCCGACCCTACATTTAGGTAAATTTAACATTGAGAAAATTGAAGAGGATTTTGATACATGAACACCCGTTCAGCATAATTGAAGAGGAGGGTTTCAATTTGATGATGAAATGTGGGATTCTTGAGTGGACAAATATCTCACAAACGACATCAAGAAATGGTTGTCAACGAGTATATGAGTTCGGAAACAAGAAATTAAAGAGCATCTTGTCTTGAGTGAATAAAGTCAGCATAACAACTGATATATGGAGGTCTAAAAATCAGATAATTGAGTACATGGTCATCCTTGGTCATTGGATTGATCAAAATTGGAAGTTGTAAAAGCAGGTTCTCAATTTTGTCCACATACCACCACCACGAAAAGGCATTGAAATCTTGGGTGCAATTTTTAAATGTGCAAAGAAGTGGAATATTTAGAACAAGATGTATACTATTTCAGTTGACAATATAACACATAATGATGTCACCATGAGACTTTTGAGAGATGATTTCTCTAGATCCAAAAAGCTAGTCCTTGTGGGCAAAATTTTCCATGTCCTCTGCATAGGTCATATTTTGAACCTTATGGTTCAAGATGGCCTTGGTGAGATTGCTAATAATGTTGAAAATATTAGTAAGAGTGTTGAGTTTGTGAACCAATCTGATACGAAGAGGCTTCTATTTGCTGAGATTGCTCAACAATTACAAATATTGGGCAAAATTTTAATCCATGATTGTAGGACCAGGTGGAATTCGACTTTTGAAATGCTAAGTTTTGCGGTCAAGTTTAAGAAGGTTTTTCCCCGATTTCAAGATAGAAAACCTCAATATGATTGTTGTCTATCTATTGAGCACTGTGCTAAAGTAGAAAAGGTGTGTAGCACTCTAGAGACCTTCTGGACTGTCATGCATAAAATCTCGGGTAGTGATTGTTTCGTTTGGAAGATTTTTAAGGTGAAAATGCTCTTAGATTCAAGATTGAATGATGAAGATGACTTCACCCAAGCAATGGTTCATCAAGTGAAATTCAAATTTGATGAATATTGGGGCAAATGTAAATTGTTAATGGCAATAGCTGCAATTTTGGATCCAAGACAGAAAATGCAGGTCATAGAGTTTGCCTTTCCAAAAATATATTCGCCCTTTCAAATGCACGAGAACATCCCCAATGTCCAGTAAGCAATCTTTGACATATTTGAGGAATATGTGGCTGAAGCTGTCGATATAACTGGAAAAGCATTTGAGTCACATGATGGTTCATCTGATAGCCAGGGTCCAATTGCACCTAAGTCTTTTGATTAGGATACTTTTGATGAATTTTGTGTAGAAATGGAGACTTCGGAGCCTCACAAATCTGAGTTGTCAGATTATTTGGATAAGTGTCGGCATTCGATTTGTGAGAACTCAAAAAAAAATTATATATATATTTATTCAAGTGTTTAAATCATTTAATTAATCCTTGAACTATTTATGCACATGTTTAATTTCCTATCTTTTCTCAACTTATTTGTTTTAAATCATTTTTTTATCTATTAGTTATTGCTTAGTAATTTAATCACTAGTTGGATTAGTAAAAATCTTTTACGCACACGTTTTAGTGTAACTAGCTACGTTAAATTTTACTGAGCCATACTAGTGTGATCAACTAGCAAAACATGATCTTAACCATGAGAGTGTAGTAAGATTTGAATCTTGAAGGAGATTGACAAGACTTGAGAGTTGAATCCTATTCACTCACTATTCCTAGTTGACTTGGAGTTTCTTGTAAAATAAACAAACTCACCTTTTTCTCTCATCACTTTTTCCTCTTCCTTTCCCACTCCTCTTGGCCAAACTTTGAGAGGTAGAGAGTGAGAGAGTTGGTTGCGAATTTCTTCCCCATTTTTCTTTGATCAAACCCTTAGATAATCGCCAAGATTTCTCCTTCATCTTCTCTTCATCTTCCCTTGCTTGTTGGCCAATTCCTTGGAGCAAAAGAGGAGGAAGAAAAGCTTTGCATCTTGCCAATCAACTCTTGTTCCAAGTAAGATCTTCACCCTAACATCATTTCCCTTATGGAGTTGACAGGTTGGCTTTGATGTGTAGTTTGTCTTGTGATTTTTTTTTATGCTGCTTTATGTTGGAAGCTTGGAGGAAATGGTTGGTATATATATATTGCTAAAGATGCCTTGAGTTATAGTTGAAATTTCAGTTGTTATGATTGAAAGGGTTGTATCTTTTGTAAGTTAAAACTTGAGATGTGTGCTGGAAATTGCTGGAAGCTGGCCGAGAGAAGGAGGGACCAAAACCGGACTGATTTTCCTCTTTTGTAGTTGTAATTTTAGCAAAAACTGCTTTAAATACTTGCTTAGATGTTGATTTATGTATGTGAGTGTGACAGCCCCACCTTCCCCTAAGGCGTACCAAAGGGGTTAGCGGACTGCCTGCCCAACTCTCGCCAGGACTACTAGCTCGATTATGTACAATCTAAAACGTTCCGGAAGGTAATAGCGCGCTCAAGCGAAACAAAACCATGAAATGAAAACGGAATATCAAAGCCTCACATGAACAGTGCCAAACACATTTATACATGTAAGGTTCCCAAATTACAACTCAAAATATAGTGTTACAATAAAATACATTTAGGTTTTCCAACCATCAAGGAGCTATACAAAAGTATATGAAACTAGCTCAACTCGGCTTCCAATTCACAGTTTCCAAAAGGTATTCACATCCCTGTAAGGAAAACAAAGTCAATGGAGTGAGCTTTCGCCCAATGAGGTACACTTATGCAGATCAGTAAAGTTCACATAAGCACAAAGTTGCTCAGTCCAACGTTCAACAAGTAATCCGAACTAACATTACATTAAATTCAGTAAAAGGATACGGGCGGCTCTCAAGAGCCCTTTTCCTCGCTTGCCGTACTTGATCTCGCCCGTTGACCCTCCGTCAACGCTTAAAGAAGTAACCAATACAGTAGACCCCACTTTCGCCAATTTCCATCCACCTCACATACCCTTACCGGGCCCGAACTCCATTCAGTTTACAATGGTAATGCTCAAGTATACTAGAATCAAGGGTCTCATACCCAATGATTCCATAAAACAATCCCTACGGCTTATCAATCTCCTCGACCATGCCCTTGCTGGCTCGAGTCAATCGACTGCCAATAGGGTTGAGCTCAGAGTAAACAGTAAGAGTCGTTGGATACGTCCAAACGACACCAATTCAAGTATATTCAAAGACATTCACTTGATACAATAACAATCACATAAGCCAGTCACATAAGCCATTGAGTGTAAGAGTGATAAAGTACACCCTTAACTCAACCAAGCTCATCAATACACACAAGCATCCAAGCCATAGATTTCAAGTATAGCGAAGCAATGAAGTAACAAGTATGTGAGTAATACACTCACCAATCAAGCAAGGAAAAGATTTCACAGATTGCGGTCCAACGAGCGCCTAGCGTCACCGGCACGCCCTAAACCATACAGGTAAACACAATGAGACCCGAATACGAGTCATAAACCAATTCTACAAACTACTATAATAAGACCAAATAGAACGTATAAGTGCAAAATCAACTAGGGCATGTGCGGAAATAAAGTTTAGGTTGGAAAACAAAAAGGCAGATTTGCTGTTGCTTAGCGGAATTAACACAACTGAAGCTACACTAGTTGGATTCAGGTGTAATATACACCATTTCGAAGCTAAGAGAAAGGGATACAATGTTGAAGAAGGCCACTCAGTCCAGTTTGTAGTGTAACTAGGTCAAAATTTCACTGTACCAAACCAGAATTGCACAAACAGGTTAGCTAACCGCATTCTGGTTAAATGACCGTAACTCAGGCTACCGATGTCCAAACGAGGTGATTCCAGGGGCGTTGGAAAGCTAAGACACCAGGCTATATTTATTAAGAAGACATTGACAATCAAATCAGTAGTATTCCCGGTCAACTAACCAATTACAGAAACAGATTATCAGTTTCGGACAGAAACAGGGCAGCAGAGGTATTTCGGTCTTTTCACAGGCTACAGTGCTCCAATTGGGCTGAAATTTTTCAGGCAACTATGAAACATCATTTGATACAACTTTCATGTTTTAACCTAAGGCTAATTAGGCCTTTAACCTAGTCGAATAGTACCAGGCAGAACAGGGCTAATAGAAACCCTAATCTGGAATTTTTGCTTCAAACCAGAAATTTTCCACTAATCACTACAATTATCATACCAAAGCTTCATTCTAACCCATACTAGACCATCATACATGGCCAATCAACATTAAACATAGAAAAACAGAAAAATTATGCATAAAATCAAAAATTCATCAAACACCACCAAAAGTCATGAAAACCTCCACAAAATCACCTAACTAACCTTCACAAGTCATGAATTCATCATTATCAAAGCCAAAGATGGAATTTCTTGACTACTCACCTTGAAATCCCAAGAGAGGAAGCAACTTTACACCACTATCTTTCAACCCACTTCACCTAGTACTTCCCTACCACCTAGCTAAGGATTTTTATGGAGTGATTTGAAGTTTTATCGGTTAAGTTGTGAGATTGAGCAAGATTGAGTAGAAGAAATTTGATAGCTTTTCTTTCTTTTGCTCTCCAAGAAGCTCGGCCAAGAGAGGGAAAAATAAGAGGATTTTTGGCCAATTTTTGGTATTTCTTTGGTAAAGGTGGTAAGATGGTCTTATGGTCAAATTCCAAGTCCAATAGCAAAGTGACATTTGTCCCTCTCTTTAATGCTAGGTTATCCTTTTGTCTCTCCACTCTCATCCATATAACAACCTCTAATTATCGCTTAGCACCTAGTAAATTAATCCCAGCATCCCAAACTGAACCTAATTGGCCGAATTTTACCGAACTTTCCGCAGTAGCGGGTCCCACGTCCGGTATACACTCTTAATTTCTCAAAACCTAACCGATATTAGAAAAATAATCTAAAACCGATACTTACTCATAAAAATTATCTAGAAAATTGTTCTACCAAAGAAAATGTAGAAAAGGCGTGCAATTAAATAAAATAAAACCTAGAAAATAAGAAAATTCACGGCTCTCACAGTGAGGCTGATTTGAGCAAAAAGTTTGAACTTTAAGTGGTAAAATTGTAGTTTGCTTCAAGATGTGTTAGTTGCTGAACTTTCACAGAGGTCACTGCACAGGCTTAGGGAAACTGTGAGGACCCAAAATTCTCTTTTTTTGACTTATTTATCTATTTATTTATCCATTTGCTCAAATTAATTTATTTTATTCATTTTAATTGCAATTGCATGGTACATTGCTTTAGTTTATATTTTTAACACGTTTACCCTTAAACTTAATTTTTCTATCGCTCAATTAGTGAAAATTTGAGAAAACATATTTTTCGAATTAATATTTGATCTGAAAGTGCAGTGGTCATGGAAAGTTAAAAATGATCAATTGTAGATTAAGAAAAGTTAATTGAGCGATTAGAGGTGAGTGGCTTGAGTTAAACTCAATTAGGAGCATTAATGGACCACTATTCACATGTTGATTTTTGTACCAAAAGTTAGCTTTATGTCACTTCTTTCTTTCACCCTCTCACATCACAAAAATCAAACAAAATCACTGTCTCTTCCTCCCTCTCATGGCCGAACCTTTCCTTCCCTTTTAGCCAAGAAAATTTCATCTTCTTGCTCTCCATTTTGCTCACTAAACTTGCTCCCAACCTTACTCACACCTTGGATCATCTTCAAGTTTGGTAGAAGACTTGGTGGAGGGAAGATTTTTAGAGGTTTAGTGCTTGGTTTCTTGATGTTGTGCTTACTACCCTTGGAGAAAGGTAACATCTCCAAGCTCCAATTTTTCTTTCATCTTTTAACTAATTTTTAGCTAGACAAACTTTGGGTTGTTGAAGGATTCTATGAACCTTGACATTAGGTAGCATGTCTTGAGGATATTCTTGCTTTCTTGACTTGCTCTTAGGAAGATGCCTTGAGGAGGATTATTAGGTAGTGGACTTGAGGATTTCTTGTATGTTGGTTGTTGTTATGGTGAATTCTAGCTTGGTTTTGGTGTGAGAGTTTGGGAGGAAAATTAGGAGAGAAAGGAGGGTAGCTGTCCGATTTTTGCTGGAGTGTTTCCCTTACTTTAATTTCGAAATTTGTGGTTAAATTGATGCAAAAATACTTGCTACATGTTGGGTTATGTGTGTATAAATTATCTTCCAAAAATCACTTCATTTGAATGAGTTAAAATTA
The DNA here is from genome assembly GCF_036785885.1 of Coffea arabica. Taxonomy (NCBI): domain Eukaryota; kingdom Viridiplantae; phylum Streptophyta; class Magnoliopsida; order Gentianales; family Rubiaceae; genus Coffea; species Coffea arabica. The sequence goes on from NC_092313.1 coordinate 37,528,350, forward strand.
AGTTTAAAGGAGGAAAACAAATCTGAAAATTTTTTAGCAGGGCAGCCGACCAGTGTACACTAAACAGAACATAATTTTTTGTATAGGAATTGAAATCAAGTGACATTTGTGGCATATGAAACTAGACTCCAAAGGCTTTCTAACGGTATAAAATACACATGCTAGTTCATTTTCTATGAGTCGCAGTGAACAAACAAAATTGACTATTTTTCCCTACTGTTTAAACTGCGAGACAAGAACAGCTGCAGTTTGTAACTCGATTTCACTCCCCTTACGAAATGAATTTAAAAAAACAGTTTCTTCTAATGATTTTTAGTACATTAAATCTAGTTTTCAAAGCCATAAACCACACTAATTTTGAACTTGTGTAGCTTTAGTTATGACCTGAATTAGAAACTGCGTCGGGTGTTCCAAAGCTGGAATTTTGTGTTTTAGGTTTCAAAACAAGCTTTCAAAAAACTGTTATATCGTGGTGTAGAAAAATCCAAATCGAGTTCTGTTTATTGAGTTTGAAACTAGACTTGGAATTCTTTCAGCGGTATAAATATTTGGGGCTAGTTCGATTCTTATGAATTTTGCTAAATTTTCAAAGTTCACTGAAATTCAAAACTGTTTTGCCCTGTTATTTGAATCTGGTAGAAGTGTCTTCTAGAGATTTTTAGTTCATTGAGTCTATTTTTCAACGTATAAGATTTGTAATTTTTAAACTTACGAAACTCAAGTTATGATTTTTTAAAGAACGTTGTCAAAACTGAAATTTTCCCTAAAAAGTGACTAAAGCTCCAAAGTGGTTTGGAAACATTTTCTAGGTTTCAACCCTAACGTTCTTCATTATTTGCACCACATTTCATACTTGGGAAACGGATTTTACCTCCTAGTCTTATGCCATAGATTTTCATAAAAATGAACCATAAATTGAGCATTTTAATTAGAGTAAGTCTTGAGGAATTTCACTAGTTTTGTATTTGATACTTGGAGCTTTTAGCTCCAATATTTACTATGAAAATAAGTGACGCTTTTGATGGATTTTGACGTGATAAGTGTCGCGCCCCATTTTTTATAAAATAAATGAATGGTTTAAAAAGTGAATTTCAATTTGATTTTTGATTGAAAAACATAACTTTTGATTTAAAAAGAAAATGGGTCTAAATGGGGTTTGTAATGCGACGATGTGGGTCCAAATTATAGTTTAAAAGGATTTTTGAAATAAAATCGGAGTCGCCACTTGGTATTGAGTTAAGGTGTTACCAAGTCACCTAAAAATGAATTTTTAAAAGAAAAATAGAAAAAACCCTTTTCAAACGACTCCAAGTCTACGTAAATCAAAGAAAAAAAGGTTCGGGAGTCACATTTGAAGAAATGGAAGGCAAGGATAAAAATTCGATGCACCCTTTCGACCTAGCCAAGACTAGTTGCGTGATTTAGTCAAAGATTTTCTTATTCTTAACCTAAAAATTTATCACATTTGGATGTACTATATGAATGCAAACCCTAGATCTAGGAGGGTATTGGGGGGTTGAAATGTATCTTCAAAGCTTATTTGGTACCAATCACGTTAGTTGTGATGTCCAATGAAGACTCTTCGAAGAAGTCACGAATAATGCAAAAATATGAGACTCTAAGAAAAGAAAAGAAATAAAATAATTATAAATATACATGTCTTAAAGGAGTGCATCATGTCGGATACGGGGGACTAATGTTCGTGACTCAATTTTCCCTTTTAATAGAGGGAATACGAGCGTGCTAAGGCTAGAAAAGCCAAACTCGTCCATATCCCATATCCAAGGGGCTTTTCCTAGTCTAATCAAGCAAATGTACTAACCTAGGTCTAATGCTTAGATGAAATGCATGTCTAATGTCATGTTTCATACAAAGGGGTAAGTAATATACATATAAAGGAAAATACGGGGAAGGGGTATATGTATAAGGGGGGATGTCATGCCAAGAAATGATAAAAGATCCTAAAAAGTGAAAAATATAAATGAGAATGTAATGTAGTCATACGAACATGATCTAGCACGGAAGGTCCCTAAGGGTCTAGCATTGGACTAGCCCTTGACTAACGTTCTCTCACAAGCATTGGACTTGTGAGGGCTCGAAGGGAAAGACCATGACTAGCATTGGACTAGCCACGGTAACGTGTATTCATTCACATAATCAAATATAATACTAAAGCAAATACACATGCAAAGCACCTAGTTTCACATAGCACGTAGCACATAAGCATGCTTATCTAGATGCAAAGGCCTAGGAAAGCGATAAACACATAGGCACACACAAGCACATAGCACATAAGCCTTATCTATTACACTTGGGGAACCCTACTACAATCTAAAAGGGGGAAATACATAAATAAATAGTTAAAGAAATACCTAACTATTACAATTGTGGCATTTAATTGCTCTCCCCAAATAATTACAAATTAAACTAAAATAAATATACAAAACTAAAGCCAATAAAGCAAATAAACAAATAAATGAAATAAATAAAAACATTCAAGAGGCATGCAATCAAACACGTAAAGTCACATAGGGCACGTAGAATCAAATAAAGTAAGAAATAAGGGATTAGGGTGTACCTCCCTTGATTTGGAGCCTTAATGGAATGAAAGTACTTATTTTACCCTCTAAAATAAAAGAAAAGGTCAAGGCATCACAAAATATCACATAAATACGAAATTGAATCATTAAAAGCATTGAAATAACTAAACAGTCCATATTCACAACATTAGGATCCAATTGAAAGGAAAAAGAAAGTTTAAGGGATCAATTTTGATTAATTTTTCAATTGCTTGGGCCATAGTGAAACACAGGGAGACTCGGGGGGCCAAAGTGTAATTTTGAGAAGTTATCCATGCATGCAAATGAAAGTGTTCTCGGCAAAAACTGAAGCGATTTCCTTCTTTTTGCTTCTATCATTTCTGCTGCAACTTCCTTCCCACTTTCAAACACTAAATTCATATTTGATCTCATACTTTAAACAAAAACATGATCTTGGCATCCAAACAAGCAGAATTATGAAAAGAGATCATGCAAATACTGAAAAAAACTTCATGCAAAAGGCTTGGAGAAGCTTTTGATAACAAGAAAAGCTGCTGCAACCTTGTTTCCCAACGGATACTTCAGATTTGAACATCAAATTTGATCAAAACTTTTTAAACCAAACCTCCAAACTTTGACCTAAGCACTAAGACACATAACTTAAACATTCAAACAAGCAAGGATTAGGGGATTAAATCAATACCAAAGAGACTTTCATGCAAAAATGATTTTAAACTTCAGCATTATCGCATGGCAGATTCGCTCAAGCCTCTCAAACCAAAAACCAACCTCAAGTTCTTATCATGCATGCAAGGGAATGACAAAATCAGGAACACTGAGGATCTTTATGCAAACAAGAATTCAGGCAAAGCTTTCTGCTAAAAAAAAATGTAGCAGCTAAAGAGACTTTCTGCAATAGATTTCAGCAGGCTGAAATTGCTCTTCTGCAATCCTCTTTAGCAACTCAACAAGATGGCAAAAGTTTAAATACAACTCACGCTTCATTAACTCTTCTACAACCTTTATTGACACAAGATGGAGTATGCAAACAAGATGATGAAAGTCCAGCTTTGTAGGTTGTTGCGTGAAGAAGGAAGAACATCAAAAAATGAGAACGAAATGCAGCTTTTCATCATTCAACCAAGAATTCCAAATATCATCTTAACAAATTCCAATGTTAAAACATTTCATGGGGTGGTTTAAAGCAGTAGAGATGACCCAAAGCACAGAACAGCAAGAGGCACCCGAAATTTCATGCATCAAGAAAACACTACAAGCATTAGTAGCTTCATAACGCAACTGAACGTAAAATTGCAGCAGAGGCGTAATGACACTCATGGCAAGCATGCTCACAGCCCACTATCACGCCAACCGAACGCCAAAGAGAGTACAAACTTCAAGCAACCAAACACTCCAGTATGAACCAAACGTGCATTCTACTTTTTCCACACAAAAATCAGAAGGGAAAACATGCAACCTTAGCAAATTTCTGAAGCTTATCTGATGCTTTGACGTTTAGCAAACTCACGCGACAGCAACAAGGATTCAATCATTCTTAACCATCAAAAATTAAATCTTTAGAACATCAGGGATCACCAAAGAGAAAACCCACGGATCACATCTATTTGATTTTGGGGAAGGAAAATGCAAAGCTGATGGCTTTTTAGGTTCACAAATTTTCAACCATACCAATTCAGAACACGACCCACGCACAGCCACAAGACTTGATTTTTCACTCATAAACAAAGAAACAAAGTCTCGGGGAACATGAAACAGAAGGGGCGGAAGAATAGACAACAAAAACAGTGAATTTTCCATAAGCAAAGTCACGAAAACACATGCTTTGAAAATTAAAAGATGTCTATGTTTTTAAGAAATACTGGAATTTAAAGGAGAAAAACAACTTACAGTACTCGTGCTTTCTTGATGAAGATCCGCAACTACTGGTGGCGTGAGGGTTGGCAATTCCAGTGGCTCTCCTTGCTCTGCCGCCGCAGACACCCCCTCGGTTTTTCTTGCTTCCTAGACTTTATCCCTTCATAGTTGGTTTACCAGCCTTTCTTTCTCCCTCTATTGTCCGTTCCTTTCCTCTTCCTTTCTGCTCAGCCGAAACCCTTCTAACTTAGCTTTTCTTCACCCGTAAACAAAACCCCAGCAACCTTCCTTTCTTTTCCTCTCTCAAGCTCTCATTATTTTTTGGTTCTTTTACCGTTACCCTTTTTCAGTTCCTCTCTTTTCTGTCTGCTACTCCCTCGGTCTCTCCCTCTCTCAGACCCCAACTCTGTCCAAAAACCCTAGCCGTCCCTCAAAGCTCCATTCCAAGAACCCTAGCCGCCGTTTTTTCCTCTCTCTTGCTCTCTCTTGGTTGTTTCCTTTTCCTCGGCCCAAAGTTCCCTCTTTTCTCCCTCCTTCCAGTTTTTCCTCAGCACCCCGCCGACACATACTTGCCCCCCTCCCTCCAGCTGCGTTTTACTTTGTTCTATTTATACCCAACCCACAACTTCAAACTCTCACAGCAAGGGTATCAGATGAAGCTGCATTTTCTTCCCGTTTCTTTTAGAGCCGTCTGATGATTTTGCTAGAATATCCCCCGGAAGCCGCTGCAATTTTGTTTCTGTCTGAATGAGATACATAGAGAGAGTTTGGATCCTGTGCAGCTCACCCAAGTGAGCTTGCTCTCTTTTTTTTTAATTTTTTTTAAATAATTTGGGTGAACAACAAAAAATAAGCTTTCATAAAAATGAATTTAAAAGAAATAATGAAATTAAGAGACTAATAAGCGAAAATGAATAATAAATGTATCGAATCAATAAAAATGAAAATAATAACAAATAAAGCTAAATTAAAAAGATTTGGTATCTAAATGCTAAAAAATCTAAAATAAAACCATGAGATTGATAAAATAAAAATAGATAGAAATAAAATAAAATAATTTAAAATTTTGGTATCTACGGTTTGCCCATCTTTGTCTGAGTTTCGAAGAAACTCGAGACAAAAACGTAGACACCAAATATTTACCTATGTCATTCGGCTGCAACTACTCGAACGACTGCCGTTTTTGACATGAGAACTGACCCCTTTAACCAAAATTTTAAAATGGGACTGACCCAGACGAGAATTTTTAAAACGGGACTAACCCGAACAAGAAATTTAAAATGGGACTGACCCGAATAAGAATTTAAAATCATGAGACTGACCCGAACAGAATTTAAAATCATGGGACTGACCCGAACAGAATTTAAATCATAGGACTGACCCGAACATAATTTAAATCATGGGACTGACCCGAGACAGGAAATTTAAAATCGGGACTAACCCGAGACGGAAATTTAAATTCCGGACTGACCAGAGACAGGAAATTTAAAATCGGAACTGACCCGTGTTTAGTGGCAATGAAATGCACGCTAGTGGGACTGACCCATGTTTAGCGACAATGATGATGAAATGCTCACTGGTGGGACTAACCCATGTTCAGTGGCAAAGAAAATGAAATGCACACAAGTGGGACTGACCCAACGGCTAGTGGCAGTGTAAATGAAAATAAAATGCACGCTAGTGAGACTGACCCATGTTTAGCGGCAATGAAAAATAAAATGCTCACTGGTGAGACTGACCCATGTTCAGTGGCAATGAAAATGAAATGCTAGTATGTATGAAGAAACTATATAAAATTTACTTGGATAATGTTATTCTTGGTTTTGATGATCACAAAGTACTTTGAAATGTTTATCTAACTCTCTTCAAATACAAGTGTTTTTTACCTATCAAAGAATCAGGTACGAATATGTCAAGAAATGAAAATCAACCAAAAGAAGAAGCAAAAACAGGACACTCATGTCGGACGTCCAAAGGAATCTGTCGGACGTCCGAAAGGATGAAGATCATTAAGAAGAAGATTCTGTCGGACGCTCGTGAGGAAGCATCGGACGTCCGGATGGATCGGACGTACTCCTCGGACGCACATCGAACGTGTCGGACGTCCTAAAAATTCCACAAAGTGTTGATGACTCTCTGCCAAGATTCTGTCGGACGCTCGTGAGGAAGCATCGGACGTCCGGATGGATCGGACGCACTCCTCGGACGCACATCGATCGCATCGGACGTCCTAAAAATTCCACGAAGCTTTGATAACTCTCTGGACGACGTTCGGACACAGAAGCTCGGACGATAAAATCCCATCGGACGTCCGAACAACAACTTGACTGTTTTTCGGACGATGGGATCGGACGATGACTAATATGTCGGACGTCCGACAGCCCCAACGGCTAGCTGACTCTTCATCTGCCTTCTATCCGTTAGAAGCATTAATGAAGCCCATTCTTGGTTACCGTTAAATACAAACGATTCTGAATCTGAGAGGGACTTTTGCACACTTTGTTTACAAGATCTCAAGAGATATTTTAGCTAGAAAATAGTCTCCAAAGCTAGATTTGTTCTTCAAGTGGTGTGAATTTCTTGTGAGCATTTCTCTTGTGGTTGAAAGTTTCATTAGTGTAGCTTTGTTGAGGGTTATCTGAGTGTTTGTAAAACTTCTTAGCTTGACTAAGTGAGGCTTAGGGCAAGGAGGAAGTGCTCCCTCCATTGTACATCTAGTTGATCATCTTTCATCAAAGAGAAGTTGCTCAACCTAGTGATTGGTCTTCAAGTTTGAGGAAAGCTTGGTAGACAATCGGTTTGATATTCTATCCTATTCTTTTTGTTTAATAAAATTCTCATTGCTTATCTATACTTGTTTTTTCTAATCAACATTGCTCTCTTCTTCTAATCTACTTGGTTAATTATTACTAGAAAAGAAGGTAAATTTTTATTAAAGAAAAATTGCATAAATTTGATTAAGATTTTAATCAACCTAATTCACCCCCCCTCTTAGGTTGTCTTTGGGCCTTACAATTGGTATCAGAGCTTGGCCTCCTAGAGATTAAGCTCAAGCGGCTTGGAGTAAAGATGACAACCAGTCATGCTATGTTTGTTGAGGGGCAATCTGTTACTAGGCCTCCCATGTTTAGTGGCTCCAATTATATTAGCTGGAAAGAAAGGATGATTATCTTTTTGCAATCTATTGATATTGAGCTATGGTTTATTGTGAGTGAAGGACCGCATGAAGCTAACTTTCTTGATGCAGATACAGGGTTGCTTCGGCCAAAAACGAGAGCTGAAATGAATGCTCAAGATAGGACTAATCTTACATTGAATGTCAAAGCCATGAATGTTCTTTATAGTGCCTTAGATTCAAATGAATCAATTAGAGTAAAAGGCTGTAAATCGGCCAAAGAAATGTGGGATAAGCTAAGAGAAATCCATGAGGGTGGTGACAACGTGAGAGAACGGAAAAAGGCTATCTTGGTCACAAAGTATGAATCATTTAAAATTGAACCTCTTGAGGATATTGATAAAATGTATTGCAGGTTCAATGACTTGATCAAAGATCTCAAGGTGTTGGGCAAAGAGTACACCTTGGGAGAGAATAACAGGAAAATTCTCAATGCATTGGGCAAAGAATGGGAAAATAAAGTGACTGCAATAAAGGAGGCTAAGGACCTAAATTCTGTGCCTATTGAATCTCTCATTAACTCACTAACCTCTTATGAGTTGAAGTTGAAATCTAAAGTGCAGGAGGAAGAGGATGCTAGAGCAAAGAGAAACATTGCTCTAAAGACTACTCAAGGTGAAGATGATTCAGCTCACTTGGATGATGAAGACTCGGATGGTGATAATAATGATCTTGCTCTCATCACAAGGGACTTCAAGAGAATCTTGAATAAAAGGAAGTTTAGAAAGGGAGGACCTAGCAATCAATTCCAAAATTATTCATCAAATGCAAGGAACAAAGGAAAACAAGAATTCAACAAGAAGCAAGTGGACAAATGCTATGAATGTGGACAGCCTGGACACTATGCAAACGAATGCCCCATGAAGAAAATGAAAGATGGGAAAGCTGATCGAAAGCCAAGATTCAACAACTTCCAGATTACTTGGAATGAATGCAACTCCGAAGGGGAAGTTGAAGAAGAGGAAGAATCAGTTCAAATGACCTTCATGGCTATTGGAGATAATGAGGTAACTTCCATACACTCTCAATCTGAAAGTGATGATGAAGAAAATGATGATCTTGAATCCTTTGTTGAAAAACTGCATAATGCCTTGAAGGAATCTTATGATAAAAACAAGCAGCTAAAACAAAAAATTATTTTTCTCATTCATGAAAATGCAAGTCTTCTTCAACAAAATAAACAACTAAAGACTGACAATGAATGTCTTGTAAAAGCCGGATTTGATGTTCAAAATGAGCTTGATAGAAAGACAAGTATTTGTGAAATGCTGAAGGAAAGACATGGTGATTTGAAGAAAAGAATGGACAACTTGGATGAGACTTTGAAAGCAAGAAAGCAAGATTTTCTCAAAAAGAACATGTCATCTACCTTTCTTACTGCTCATCAAAGAACATTAGCACACAACAAAAATGCACATAGTTTCACAACATATAGAAGAAGTGGATTGAGATATGTCAAACCATTACATGTTAAGGACTCTTCCATTATGTGTGGTTTTTGTTGTCAAAGAGGGCATTTGAAAGGAGATTGTTATGTAAGAAGAAATCTGAACAAAGGGATGAGATGCATGTGGTTAGTTAGACACAATGCTAACTATTGTGGACCCAAAAATTAAAAAGGGTACCAAACACTTTCTCTTTTCAGGAAAAAGGCTCAAACAAGTCCAAATGGTTTATTGATAGTGGCTGCTCAAGGCATATGACCGGTGATCCATCTTTGTTCATAAAGCTAAAATCAAAATCAAGCGGAAAGGTGACGTTTGGTGATGATGAGAAAGCTAAGACAATTGGAATAGGTGATGTTGGTAAGGATGGTGAAACTTTTGTTCATAATGTGCTCTTAGTTGATAACTTAGGTTATAACTTGCTTAGTGTTAGTCAATTGTGTGATAAAGACTTGAATGTGTTGTTTAAAAAGCATGAATGCACTGTGCTTGATTCCAAATATAATGTTGTGTTCAAAGGTAAGAGATTTAACGACATATATATTGTGGTTCTTGATAAAATTGATTCATCTAGCTTCAAATGTCTTAAAGCTTCAAATGAAGATCCTTGGTTGTGGCATAGGAGACTTTGTCATTTTAACATGGATTTACTAAAGGAAATTTCGAAAAAGGAGCTGGTTAGAGGCTTGCCAAAAATCTGTTTTGAAAAGGATAAAATCTGTGATGCATGTCAATTTGGAAAGCAAACAAAAGTTTCTTTTAAACCAAAGAAGTGTGTATCAACTTCTAAACCTTTAGAACTCTTGCATCTTGACTTATTTGGTCCTACTCAAATCACTTGCTTGGGAGGTAAGAAATACTGCTTTGTGATTGTGGATGATTATTCTAGATATACTTGGGTGATATTTCTTGCTCATAAAGATGATGCCTTCAAGAATTTCACTTCATTGTTTGCTAAAGTACAAAATCTGCTTGGTTTAAAAATTATTAGGATTAGAAGTGATAATGGAACGGAATTCAAGTATTGTGGTTTTCCAGATTTTTGTGATCATAATGGCATAACACATGAGTTTTCAATTGCAAGAACTCCACAACAAAATGGTGTTGTAGAAAGGAAAAACAGGACACTACAAGAGGCTGCTAGAACTATGTTAAGTGAATGTAGTTTGCCAAAATACCTTTGGGCTGAAGCGGTAAACACTGCATGTTATGTGATGAATAGAATCCTTTTGAGACCCATTTTGAATAAAACATCTTATGAACTGATTTTTGATAAGAAACCTACGGTTGGATATTTCAAAGTCTTTGGTTGTAAATGTTTTATTTTAAATTTAAAGGAACATCTTGGTAAGTTTGAGAAAAAAATCTGATGAAGGAATATTTTTGGGATATTGTGAGAACAAAAGAGGATATAGAGTCTTTAATAGAAGGACTCTTGTGATAGAAGAAGCCATACACATAACATTTGATGAAACTAATGATGATAATTCCAAAAGTTCGTGTGAGGATGATGATGTAGGTGTTCGTGAAGGAATGGAAAAGCTAAAAATTGGAGATGGAGGAAACTCTAAACCGGAAGCAAAGGAAATGGAGAATGAAGCTCATGAAGATCAAGAAAGGGAAGATGAGGGCAAAAATGATGATTCATTCAAAGATCTTCCCAAGGCTTGGAAATTTGGCCAAAATCATCCAAAAGAACTTATAATTGGTGATCCATCCGAGAAGGTAAACACTCGCTCCTCATCTAAGAAATTGATAGACAATTTTGCTTTAGTTTCTCTTTTTGAACCTAAAAATATCAATGATGCCTTAAAGGATGAAAACTGGATTTTGGCAATGCAAGAGGAACTCAATCAATTTGAAAGAAATGAGGTTTGGACACTAGTTGATAGACCTCAAAATCACCCTATCATTGGCACTAAGTGGGTATTTAGAAATAAGTTGGATGATAAAGGTGTAGTTGTAAGAAATAAAGCTAGATTAGTTGCAAAAGGGTATGCTCAAGAAGAAGGTATTGATTTTGATGAAACATTTGCTCCCGTAGCTAGATTAGAATCAATTAGAATGCTTCTTGCTTTTGCTTGTTTCAAAGGTTTTAAACTATTTCAAATGAATGTTAAAAGTGCCTTCTTAAACGGTTTTATTGATCAAGAAGTATATGTGGATCAACCCCCCGATTTTGAAAATTCAAAATTTCCAAATCATGTGTTTAAACTCTCAAAAGCATTGTATGGGCTAAAACAAGCTCCAAGAGCTTGGTATGAAAGATTGAGTGGTTTCTTGATTGAAAATAATTTCAAAAGAGGAGTTGTGGACACCACACTGTTTACTAAGCAAGTGCAAAATGAACTCCTTATTGTGCAAATATATGTAGATGATATTATTTTTGGTGCTACTAATGAGTATCTATGCAAGGAGTTTTCCACCATTATGCAAAGTGAATTTGAAATGAGTATGATGGGAGAATTAAATTTCTTCCTTGGACTTCAAATATATCAAGCCATTGAGGGCAGTTTCATAAATCAAGCAAAATACACTAAGGAATTGCTGAAAAGATTTGGCATGGAGGACTCAAAGCAAGTTGGAACTCCAATGTGCACTTCAACAAAACTTGACAAAGATGAAGAAGGTAAACATGTGGATGAAAAGCACTATAGAGGTATGATTGGAAGCTTACTTTATTTAACCGCAAGTAGACCCGATATTATGTTTGCTGTTTGCTTGTGTGCTAGATTTCAATCTCGTCCAAAAGAATCACATTTGAATGCTGTTAAAAGGATTTTTAGGTATTTGAAAGGTACATTAGACTATGGTCTTTGGTATGCTAGATCTAGTGAGTTTGCACTATATGGATATTCGGATGCTGATTTTGGAGGTTGTCGTGTGGATAGAAAGAGTACTAGTGGAACTTGTCACTTTCTTGGTAATTGCTTAGTCTCTTGGTTTAGCAAGAAACAAAATGCAATCTCTTTGTCTACAACCGAAGCGGAATATATTGCCGCTAGTGCATGTTGTGCTCAACTTTTATGGATGAAACATACCTTGAATGATTTTGGATTGTCGTATGACTACATGCCTATATTCTGTGATAATACTAGTGCTATCAATTTGACCAAAAATCCAATTCAACATTTTAGGACAAAGCATATAGATATAAAGCACCACTTTATGCGCGATCTTGTTAAAAAAGGTGAAGTATGTGTAAATTATGTTTGTTCTAAAGATCAATTTACTGATATTTTTACAAAAGCTTTGCCATTAGATCAGTTCATTCATCTAAAATCAAAATTAGGGATAATCGAAAAATCATCTTAAAATTTCTCAAAGCCTTCGGACGTCCGAAAGAAGATGAACGGACGTCCGATAATGTTCTTCAGCTATTTTTTCCAGAAAACACCTGTTCGGACGAAGCTGTCGGACGCACGACTTCGTTCGGCCGTCCGACAGTGCAACGGTTCACTTTTTAAAGTAACTTTCTTCCTCATTTGCTTCAAACTCTTCTTCTTCAATTTCCTCTCGGACGAAAACTCTCTCGTCTCTCACTCTCAAATTCATACCATTCTGAAGCTCTCATTCCCAAATTGACTCAACCAAAACTTTTCCTGATCGATTGCGACTCGTTTCTCCTGATCATTTCACCGAATCGCATAACATTTCGCAAATTCCCAAATTTCCCTCAAAACCCTATTTTCTCATAACCGCTCTGTCAAATCTTCTTCAAAGCCTTTTTGTCCCAAAATTTCTGTGTGATTCACTTCCATACTACAGTGTGCATCATTTGCATCCTTCATTCCACACATTTTGCACAATGGTGAATCTAAGAGGAGGGAAGGTCACTGCCGGACGCAAGCATCCACTCAGGGATGAGGATGATGATCTTTCTAAACTCAAACGATCATCCAAACGCTTCAAGAGGGGAGCTGTAAAGGGTCAAATGTCACAGCCTACACCACAACCCACTCCTCAGCCTGAATCTGGACAGGGAACCTCATCTCAACCGCCTCCAAAATCAACCACAGTCCCTACATTCTTTGATGAAGCTGCAAAAGACAAACACTCCTGGATATCCCAGAAAGGTGTCATCCCTCAACGTACTGTCAATTCTTCTGAATTTCGCCAAATAGGTTTAGAATTCATTCTGAGTCTGTTTTCTTTCCAGAAATGGTCACATCTCATTTCTATGCCCAATGTTTATTACCCTGAAATGCTGTATCAATTCTTTGCAAATCTTAGGAAAGGCACTGATCACACTGAAATCATGTCCAGGGTAAATGGGGTAGACTTAGTTTTTGATCCTGAAACTGTGAATGCCATCTTAAATACCACTATTGAACGTGGATGCAAGAGTAAAATTGTAAATTTCTTTTCCTATGAAGAGCACCCTACTGCTGATAATCATTTTGATGGGGCTAAGATGTTGACTTATTTTAAAAGAAGTTTTTCTTCCCCTGCTGATGCTAAACTGAATGATCTTGCCCCTGTGAATCTAATTGCCTTTTCAATCATTTCAAACCTGCTTGTGCCTACTAATGGCCATAGAACAGATGCAAACAAAATGGAGTTGTATCTCTTTTACTGTTTTCGAGAAAAAATTCGTATTGATTTTGGTTTTGTCATGTGCAAGTTTTTACTTCGCTATGCCACTGATTCTCGCAGAAAATTATCTTATGGAAAATTTCTTCAAAAGATTTTTGAGTTTTACAAAGTACCAATTCTAGGTGTTTGTCCCAAAGAAGCATCTTCTTATGCCTTTACCAAAGGATATTTTGAAAGGAAAAATCTTGTCTTTAAGGATAATCTATGGGCTTATAAGGAGGCATCATCTAGTGAACATAGGTCTAAGGCTGCACATGATCCTTCATCTGTTGCACTCACTCCCATTCATCCTAGGAAGTCTGCCACTAAGGCATCTTCCTCCTCCAATGATGAAGTGATTGAGCTCCTTCGTGAACTCAAACAGCATGTTCTTCTTCTGGAACATAGTCTAATGCTCACCATGTCCTCTGAGCAACAAACAGCCTACCTAGACAAAAAGAACCTTCTTTTTCCCCCACCTGTGGTTGAGGAAGTTTCCCATGGCAAAGAGCCACGTCCCACTGATCCAAGTTCATCAATTCCAGACCCGAGCTCATCAACTCCCGTGACTCCTCATGGCCCTTCCACATCAGATAAAGGCAAGGCACAAGTTGAAGAAGCTGCTGAAGATGATGAAGAAATTGAAGAGGAGGACCTCTCCCAATATCAGCTCTCTCGAAGGACACCTGGATCCACCTAGTTCACCATTTAGGATCACATAGGGTCATTTGCATTTTGTTTGACTATTTCATGTGTTTCTAGTGTTTGTGGTGTTCAACAATGGATATTTAGATGTAATGCTTATGTTTATGTTATGTTCGTTTAAGTATTTTTTGATGGATGATTATGGCTATAATGGTTATGGATATGTGGATGGATGTTTAAGTATTTTGAATGATGAATGTGTGGATGTGATGAATGTTTTTGTTATTGATTCTCCGTGATATATGTGATTGATTGGCCTTTTGTGATAACAAAAAGGGGGAGAGGACTGGATTGGATTGATTGATGATTTAATTGAATTGGCTTGATGGATTGAATTGGTAAAATGTTGGATGTTGGCTGCTTAATTGTTATGTTTTTTGGTTGATTGATTAATTCGGTAGGGTAGCCAAGTGAGGGGGAGTTTTCAAATTTTTGCTCTATAATCCACTAAGTAAGGGGGAGTTTTTTTGTCAATTGAGAAAGGGGGAGCTTATATTGCAATCATCAAATCTCATTTCAAACCATTGTTTTGTCATCATCAAAAAGGGGGAGAATGTTATTCTTGGTTTTGATGATCACAAAGTACTTTGAAATGTTTATCTAAATCTCTTCAAATACAAGTGTTTTTTACCTATCAAAGAATCAGGTACGAATATGTCAAGAAATGAAAATCAACCAAAAAAAGAAGCAAAAACAGGACACTCATGTCGGACGTCCAAAGGAATCTGTCGGACGTCCGAAAGGATGAAGATCATTAAGAAGAAAATTCTGTCGGACGCTCGTGAGGAAGCATCGGACGTCCGGATGGATCGAACGTACTCCTCGGACGCACATCGAACGTGTCGGACGTCCTAAAAATTCCACAAAGTGTTGATGACTCTCTGCCAAGATTCTGTCGGACGCTCGTGAGGAAGCATCGGACGTCCGGATGGATCGGACGCACTCCTCGGACGCACATCGATCGCATCGGACGTCCTAAAAATTCCACGAAGCTTTGATAACTCTCTGGACGACGTTCGGACACAGAAGCTCGGACGATAAAATCCCATCGGACGTCCGAACAACAACTTGACTGTTTTTCGGACGATGGGATCGGACGATGACTAATATGTCGGACGTTCGACAGCCCCAACGGCTAGCTGACTCTTCATCTGCCTTCTATCCGTTGGAAGCATTAATGAAGCCCATTCTTGGTTACCTTTAAATACAAACGATTCTGAATCTGAGAGGGACTTTTGCACACTTTGTTTACAAGATCTCAAGAGATATTTTAGCTAGAAAATAGTCTCCAAAGCTAGATTTGTTCTTCAAGTGGTGTGAATTTCTTGTGAGCATTTCTCTTGTGGTTGAAAGTTTCATTAGTGTAGCTTTGTTGAGGGTTATCTGAGTGTTTGTAAAACTTCTTAGCTTGACTAAGTGAGGCTTAGGGCAAGGAGGAAGTGCTTCCTCCATTGTACATCTAGTTGATCATCTTTCATCAAAGAGAAGTTGCTCAACCTAGTGATTGGTCTTCAAGTTTGAGGAAAGCTTGGTAGACAATCGGTTTGATATTCTATCCTATTCTTTTTGTTTAATAAAATTCTCATTGCTTATCTATACTTGTTTTTTCTAATCAACATTGCTCTCTTCTTCTAATCTACTTGGTTAATTATTACTAGAAAAGAAGGTAAATTTTTATTAAAGAAAAATTGCATAAATTTGATTAAGATTTTAATCAACCTAATTCACCCCCCCTCTTAGGTTGTCTTTGGGCCTTACAGATAATTATCCAAGAATTTGCCCCAGTGAATTGGTCAGTTGGATTAAACCCGAGCCTGCCGTGAAAATTGGTCAGTGGGATTAAACCCGAGCCTGCCTTGAGAACCGGTTAGTGGGATAACACCCGAACCTGCCGTGAGAATTGGTCAGTGGGATTAAACCCGATCCTGTCTTGGTTCGTGGCACAAAATTCAAGCCCAACGTAATGTTGGCGGCACAAAATCCAGGCCCAACGTGATCTTTGTGATATTGGCTGCATAAAATCCAGACTCAACGTGATATTGATGATGTTTGTGATCAGGGGATAAGACCTAATCCCCAGCGTCGGGCCTTTTTCCTCTTTCTTCTTGCTTCTCTTTGCAGTATCGGCCTTCCGCCTCACTGGATGTTTCTTCATTATTTTCAGCCACAAATACCTGCACAGGGGGCTTATTCAAGTACAACATGCACTTAAATTTCTTATTTTAAAATTGATGCAACTACTACTCATGAAAAGAGCAGCCTGATTGATTTGAAATCCTCAAATGTATTACAAAAAATTTGCCCCAGTGTGGGCTTATTTTGTGAAATCTCACAAATAAAAGAATTTGCCCCAGTGTGGGCTCATTTAATTGCAAAAAATTTTGTTTGGATGACGCTCCATTTGTTTGAACAAAGTAAGAAATTGTGTTTCCTATCATATAATGTGAAGAAATCTAAGCGTCTTGCTTAAACTCATACAGAAAATTTCATAATGAATTTCTCAAAATAATACCAAATTTCAAATGATTCCTTTCTCCCTTTAGCATTGATGCTTAGGGTAATAGGTCACCACCTCTTGTTAGTTCATCTTTCAGGACCAATCAAGGGGGTGTTATTTCTGCTTTTGAGATGGCTAAGGAAAAATGAGCGATTAGGATCTGTCTTATTCTTGTGCTCAAATTGTATGTAATCCATTCAATATCACATTTTAGTGAAAACAAAAAGTTTGTCATCCTTATTTCTTAAGACAATTTAGTCAACATATAAGCTTTAGGCTTGCAACATATGGGCAGAAACGATAACTTAAACAAGTGAAAACCGGTTATACCCTTATGATCACAAATGATTGATGGATTTCTTATGAACATAATCCTCACTTTGGGTTGTCATGAAGGATAAGTCAGCGATGGACTTTATGAGCCCGTAATGTGACTTGAAAATGATAGTTAAAGAATATAGACTTTCAAGAACATTGCACCGAAGATCGCATTTTTCCAAAATTTTCCCTATTTTTAACTTGAAGATTCTGAACTTTGTTCGACTTTTATCACTCAACAGGGACTTTCAACATCGAATCTTTTCCATTTCCTTTGCATTTATTTTTTTGCTTTTTCCTTTTCTTTTAAAAGGTGCCCTGGCGGATTTTCGGATGATGAGTACTATCAACTTCACAACTAATCAATTCAAAAATACATCTAAAAAATTTCCTGGCATCAGTATATGCATATCACTTGCCAATTAGAAAATTTCTTGGCAGAGATATTGCAAAAAATAGAAGTCAGGACTTTCGGCTTTTGTAATGGGGTCAGGTGGGGTGCTTAGAAAAATTAAGGCTTGAAAGCAGATTTTAAAAGTGGTTTAAATGATTTGAGATCGCATTATTGTATCAACCCTCTTTTTAGGGTTAAATCAAAACTTGCCCCAATTTATTCTCAATTGAGGTTCTTTTCCCTTTCATTTTCTTCAGGTTTGTTTTTTTTTCCTGATTTTTCCTTCGGCCTTTTGCCATTCCTTTGAAAATTTTTTCAAAATTTGCCCCAATTTATACTTAACCGAGGTTCTCTTTTCTTCTTTTTTTTCCTTTTGCTTTTGTTGTTTTAGCACTTTTCACCTCTTGGGACTTTTCTTTCCTTTTCAACTCAAACTTGCCCCAGTGTGGGGTCTGCGATTCTCAGGGGTTGTCAAACGAAGTATTTTATTCTGAAGGCTCAAAAGGGATAACTAGGGATAGAATGTTTGATTGGAAAAGAAGAGGGCCTGACTTTTATTCCGTTCCTTACATTGACTCTGAAAAGAAACTTTCATTAATGCGAAATTTCTTGCATGTTCCTGAATTAATTAAGTGAGGAATACCCTCGTCCATCTATATCTGTGAAACATAGGTGATCCGCCGGACACTCTTCCTTCTTCTTTTCTCTTTTTCTCTTTTCTTTTCTTTTTTTCAAAATTGAAACCCAGGTAGAATCAAATTCCTCCAATTTGTGATTCCCTCTTTTCTTTTAATTTTAGCATTTTGCTTTTTCTCCTTTTGAAAAATTCTCCAATCTCCTCCCCCAATGTGGGGTGCGATCGTAAGTGCTTTGGAAAAGAAACACTCATTTTAGCTCAAATGAGGATGCAAGGGATAAATAGTGTTTAGGTTGTAGAAATGATGCCCAAAGTATCATTCTTACACCTCATGACAACCAAAGTAACGAAATGGTCATTGAAAATCCATTCCCTTTTTTATATCTAAGCATTTCCCAATGTAGTGTAGTGATCATTAAGGCTCTTATTTGAAACGAAATTATTCTTTCAAAGGCTCAAATGGGAGAGCAAATGATAAAATTTGTATAGGTAGAGAAACGAACGCTCAAAGTATCATTCCAAATTTTCAAAACAAACAAGAATGATGCACATTTTTGCTTTCACTTAGATGTGAATTGAATATAATTAGACACAGTGGACATTTTTCAAGCAAAGATTGCCCCAATTTGTAATTTATCAATCAATGTGACTGATTTTATTTTGGAGTTAAATGAAGGAGAAAAGGTATCTCATTGGGCCTTTTGAGTGACCGTTCACCCCCCTTTTTTTCCTTTTTGAGCACTCTTATTATATAGATCGGATCCCCAATCTAGTGTACGTAAGGAATTTAGAAAGCATACCTTTGTGAATTTTCAGACTAGAGGTTAAAAAAAATTCCAATTTGGTCTTATTTCTTAAAATTCATCATGAAACCTCCAATGAGCAACAATTAAAGAATGAAATGTACATGAACATACACAAAACAATAAGTGTCCAAAAACTTTATTGCTGGAAAAAGTTTAAAACAAAATTTTTCGTTCAACTATAATACAAATGAGAAGAGAAAACTTCTAAAAAGCTCCACATATATACACTTTTTGTCTCCCCTTTCTTTGGGAACAAAATGTATTAACAAATCAAATAAACAGAATTTTCCTTTGAAAAAACAATTATAAAGTCTCTCAGAGACTTTAGCCTAGAGCTTTCAGATGGATCTTTCATGTTTTCATTGTAGGATCTGCCCAAGAATCAAATTATACTTGTAATTTTCACACTTTATTAGATCAGAATTGTTATCAGATATAGAAAAATATTTTCGCCTTATTGAAACATTTTTTATGAATGCAGGGGAGGGGGAAAACAAAAGAAAAAATACCCCGAGTTAGTAGGCAAGACTACAAAATCGGTATGCATGTCCTATGGGGGAGCCCTTTTATGCCAAGGGTAGGCCTAGCATGAAAATGCAATCCTCTAGGGTAGGCACCATACAATACCTGATGAATCCGATCAAACTGATCGGATGAAAAATAATTTGAAAAAATTTGGCCAATTGGAGTGAGAAGAGACGTTTGTCCCAAAAAAAATGAGGACGAAGTCCGAATGGATTGCTTGTTTTGATCGACACATAAAATGATGTGAGAAAAGAGCCTACTCTTGACAAGATTGCAATGTTTAGACTAGGTCATTCAGTGAACCTTAGACCGAAACCCTAAGAGAGGAAGATCAGGTCAAATGGATAAGATGAAATTGATGATTTATTCAAAATTGACTAGATTACCTTAAAAAGGGTAAAATGGTCAAATGCATTGAATGAAATTTGATTATTTATTCAAAATTGAATGGATAACCCTAAAAATGATTTAAACTAATCAAATGAATTAAATGAAATCAATTGATCAAACAGATCGAGTGAAATGATGATTTATTCAAAATCGACCGAATTGCCTTAAAAATAGGTAAACTGATCAAATGGATCGGACGAAATTGATGATTTATTCAAAATCGATAAGATTGCCCTAAGAATGGGTAAACTAATCAAATGAATTGAATGAAATTGGTGATCTATTCAAAATCGGATTGCCCTAAAATGGATAAACTAGTCAAATGAATTCAAAATCGACTAGGTTGTCCTAAATTGATGAATAAAATGGTCCAATGGATTGAATGGAATTGATAGCTTATTTAAAAATCAATCTATCCACTGGTAGTTTCAAAAATTTATTGCGATACATTAGTCTATGAGCCTTCTAAAATCAAATTTTTTGGGCCCCAGTTTATTTATCGTCTCAACAGTGAGAAAAATTGGTGAATTTCTTTAAGTTAATGTCCTTTAATCAAGGAATTTTTACCAACTATGTTAAAAATGGCCAAAGAATGATTGTTAGATGCTCATATTCTAATGTACCAAAGATCGCCCCAGGGTCATGAAAAGGATCGGATCCTACCTTATTTTGTGCGCTACCCCTTTGGATGGTACAAAAATATAAACGTGCAAGTCTCCCTGGATTAAGTATCCGAGACACAGGGCGGTTTATTCCTAACGTGGGATCCCCTAAATGGCATTCCCTTTCTATGATTTATGCGTGATGCCAGTTTATTAAAGTAAAATATGCAATTTGAAATGAAACATGACCTAAGGGACCCTTTATTTGCCAGGGTAGGCCTAAAATGATATGGCATTATCAATTTATGAACAAAATATACCAAAATTTCTTAAACGTGCAATGGCCTATCTACAAGGGTAGGTCCTAAAAGAAGATCATGCCAGACCTTTTATCTCTTAACGTTTGTGAATGCAAAAGGTAAGAAACAAGGAAAGTTAGCTCAACACATAACACATTGTGGCAATCAAATAATAAAATATAGAAAGCAGAAATAAGGAAAGAGGGTTGGAATCCCTCCCCTCGTGCATAGTGTCCCTAATTCAGGATAAGGTCGACTCTACCCTAGGCAATTCTATTATGGATGCATAAGGTTTGGTACACTAATGCATCTAGACTCAATAAGGTTTCGGCTCCCAAGCCTTCAGACCTAAAGGCGAAGGGTCATCACTCCCAGGGCCTTTGATCGGTGGCTCGAGTGATCCCTTAGGTAGCGCTATGAGCGCAGAACACACCATCCGCCTACCCAAGGCAATCGATCCTAATCCTACAAGGAGGTGTGGGAAATGCCCACGAAAAAGAAAAAAATAGGGTAAATAAGACTATGCATGCACGTATGAAGTGCTTTCTTAGTGAGGGGAGGGATTAAATACCATAAAGGTGGACGGAGGTTCTAGGGCGACTCCCCCACCCAACAATGCAAAGCGCTGGATAACATAAATAAATCATTCATCCATCAAATCAATCGTGCGCAAATGAGTGAGGGAGTGAGTTGATACGCGCGAAATGTAAACATCCTAAAAAAGGAAAAAGTGCAATCCTAAACATCCAAATGTAATATATAAGAAGGTTAAAAGAAGAAAAGAATCGACTAAATCAAATGCTCGGACTCTCTAAGTCCCCAGTGGAGTCGCCAGCTGTCGCACCCTATTTTTTTACAAAATAAATGAATGGTTTAAAAAGTGAATTTCAATTTGATTTTTGATTGAAAAACATAACTTTTCATTTAAAAAGAAAATAGGCCTAAATGGGGTTTGTAATGCGACGATGTGGGCCCAAATTATAGTTTAAAAAGGATTTTTGAAATAAAATCGGAGTCGCCACTTGGTATTGAGTTAAGGTGTTACCAAGTCACCTAAAAATGAATTTTTAAAAGAAAAATAAAAAAACCCTTTTCAAACGACTCCAAGTCTACGTAAATCAAAGAAAAAAAGGTTTGGGAGTCACATTTGAAGAAAGAGAAGGCAAGGATAAAAATCCGAGGCACCCTTTCGACCTAACCAAGGCTAGTTGCGTGATTTAGTCAAAAATTTTCTTATTCTTAACCAAAAAATTTATCACATTTGGATGTACTATATGAATGCAAACCCTAGACCTAGGAGGGTATCGGGGGGTTGAAATGTATTTTCAAAGCTTATTTGGTACCAATCACGTTAGTTGTGACGCCGAATGAAGACTCTTCGAAGAAGTCATGAATAATGCAAAAATATGAGACTCTAAAAAAAGAAAAGAAATAAAATAATTATAAATATACATGTCTTAAAGGAGTGCATCATGTTGGGTACGGGGGACTAATGTTCGTGACTCAATTTTTCATTTTAATAGAGCGAATACGAGCGTGCTAAGGCTAGAAAAGCCAAACTCGTCCATATCCCATATCCAAGGGGCTTTTCCTAGTTTAATCAAGCAAATGTACTAACCTAGATCTAATGCTTAGATGAAATGCAGGTCTAATGTCATGTTTCATACAAAGGGGTAAGTAATATACATATAAAGGAAAATACGGGGAAGGGATATATGTATGAGGGGGGATGTCATGCCAAGAAATGATAAAAGATCCTAAAAAGTGAAAAATATGCATGAGAATGTAATGTAGTCATACGAACATGATCTAGCACGGGAGGTCCCTAAGGGTCTAGCATTGGACTACCCCTTGACTAACGTTCTCTCACAAGCATTGGACTTGTGAGGGCTCGAAGGGAAAGACCATGACTAGCATTGGACTAGCCACGGTAACGTGTATTCATTCACATAATCAAATATAATACTAAAGCAAATACACATACAAAGCACCTAGTTTCACATAGCACGTAGCACATAAGCATGCTTATCTAGATGCAAAGGCCTAGGAAAGCAATAAACACATAGGCACACATAAGCACATAGCACATAAGCCCTATCTATTACACTTGGGGAACCCTACTACAATCTAAAAGGGGGAAATACATAAATAAATAATTAAAGAAATACCTAACTATTACAATTGTGGCGTTTAATTGCTCTCCCCAAATAATTACAAATTAAACTAAAATAAATATACAAAACTAAAGCCAATAAAGCAAATAAACAAATAAATAAAATAAATAAAAACATTCAAGAGGCATGCAATCAAACACGTAAAGTCACATAGGGCACGTAGAATCAAATAAAGTAAGAAATAAGGGATTAGGGTGTGCCTCCCTTGATTTGGAGCCTTAATGGAATGAAAATACTTATTTACCCTCCAAAATAAAAGAAAAGGTCAAGGCATCATAAAATATCACATAAATACGAAATTGAATCATTAAAAGCATTGAAATAACTAAACAGTCCATATTCACAACATTAGGATCCAATTGAAAGGAAAAAGAAAGTTTAAGGGATCAATTTTGATTAATTTTTCAATTGCTTGGGCCATAGTGAAACACAGGGAGACTCGGGGGGCCAAAATGTAATTTTTAAAAGTTATCCATGCATGCAAATGAAAGTGTTCTCGGCAAAAACTGAAGCGATTTCCTTCTTTTTGCTTCTATCATTTCTGCTGCAACTTCCTTCCCACTTTCAAACACTAAATTCAGATTTGATCTCATACTTTAAACAAAAACATGATCTTGGCATCCAAACAAGCGGAATCATGAAAAAAGATCATGCAAATACTGAAAAAAACTTCATGCAAAAGGCTTGGAGAAGCTTTTGATAACAAGAAAAGCTGCTGCAACCTTGTTTCCCAACGGATACTTCAAATTTGAACATCAAATTTGATCAAAACTTTTTAAACCAAACCTCCAAACTTTGACCTAAGCACTAAGACACATAACTTAAACATTCAAACAAGCAAGGATTAGGGGATTAAATCAATACCAAAGAGACTTTCATGCGAAAATGATTTTAAACTTCAGCATTATCGCATGGCAGATTCGCTCAAGCCTCTCAAACCAAAAACCAACCTCAAGTTCTTATCATGCATGCAAGGGAATGACAAAATCAGGAACACTGAGGATCTTTATGCAAACAAGAATTCAGGCAAAGCTTTCTGCTAAAAAAAAATGCAGCAGCTAAAGAGACTTTCTGCAATAGATTTCAGCAGGCTGAAATTGCTCTTCTGCAATCCTCTTTAGCAACTCAACAAGATGGCAAAAGTTTAAATACAACTCACGCTTCATTAACTCTTCTACAACCGTTATTGACACAAGATGGAGTATGCAAACAAGATGATGAAAGTCCAGCTTTGTAGGTTGTTGCGTGAAGAAGGAAGAACATCAAAAAATGAGAACGAAATGCAGCTTTTCATCATTCAACCAAGAATTCCAAATATCATCTTAACAAATTCCAATGTTAAAACATTTCATGGGGTGGTTTAAAGCAGTAGAGATGACCCAAAGCACAGAATAGCAAGAGGCACCCAAAATTTCATGCATCAAGAAAACACTACAAGCATTAGTAGCTTCATAACGCAACTGAACGTAAAATAGCAGCAGAGGCGTAATGACACTCACGGCAAGCATGCTCACAGCCCACTATCACGCCAACCGAACGCCAAAGAGAGTACAAACTTCAAGCAACCAAACACTCCAGTATGAACCAAACGTGCTTTCTACTTTTTCCACACGAAAATCAGAAGGGAAAACATGCAACCTTAGCAAATTTCTGAAGCTTATCTGATGCTTTGACGTTTAGCAAACTCACGCGACAGCAACAAATTTTAACAGCAACAAGGATTCAATCATTCTTAACCATCAAAAATTAAATCTTTAGAACATCAGGGATCACCAAAGAGAAAACCCACGGATCACATCTATTTGATTTTGGGGAAGGAAAATGCAAAGCTGATGGCTTTTTAGGTTCACAAATTTTCAACCATACCAATTCAAAACACGACCCACGCACAGCCACAAGACTTGATTTTTCACTCATAAACAAAGAAACAAAGTCTCGGGGAACATGAAACAGAAGGGGCGGAAGAGTAGACAACAAAAACAGTGAATTTTCCATAAGCAAAGTCACGAAAACACATGCTTTGAAAATTAAAAGATGTCTGTGTTTTGAAGAAATACTGGAATTTAAAGGAGAAAAACAACTTACAGTACTCGTGCTTTCTTGATGAAGATCCGCAACTACTGGTGGCGTGAGGGTTGGCAATTCCAGTGGCTCTCCTTGCTCTGCCGCCGCAGACACCCCCTCGGTTTTTCTTGCTTCCTAGACTTTTTCCCTTCATAGTTGGTTTACCAGCCGTTCTTCTCTCTCTATTGTCCGTTCCTTTCCTCTTCCTTTCTGCTCAGCCGAAACCCTTCTAACTTAGCTTTTCTTCACCCGTAAACAAAACCCCAGCAACCTTCCTTTCTTTTCCTCTCTCAAGCTCTCATTATTTTTTGGTTCTTTTACCGTTGCCCTTTTTCAGTTCCTCTCTTTTCTGTCTGCTACTCCCTCGGTCTCTCCCTCTCTCAGACCCCAACTCTGTCCAAAAACCCTAGTCGTCCCTCAAAGCTCCATTCCAAGAACCCTAGCCGCCATTTTTTCCTCAATCTTGCTCTCTCTCGGTTGTTTCCTTTTCCTCGGCCCAAAGTTCCCTCTTTTCTCCCTCCTTCTGGTTTTTCCTCAACACCCCGCCGTCACATACTTGCCCCCCTCCCTCCATCTGCGTTTTACTTTGTTCTATTTATACCCAACCCACAACTTCAAACCCTCACAGCAAGGGTATCAGATGAAGCTGCATTTTCTCCCCGTTTATTTTAGAGCCGTCTGATGATTTTGCTAGAATATCCCCCGGAAGCCGCTGCAATTTTGTTTCTGTCTGAATGAGATACATAGAGAGAGTTTGGATCCTGTGCAGCTCACCCACGTGAGCTTGCTCTCTTTTTTTAAAATTTTTTTTTTTAATAATTTGGGTGAACAACAAAAAATATGCTTTCATAAAATTGAATTGAAAAGAAATAATTAAATTAAGAGACTAATGAGCGAAAATGAATAATAAATGTATCAAATCAATAAAATTGAAAATAATAACAAATAAAGCTAAATTAAAAAGATTTGGTATCTAAATGCTAAAAAATCTAAAATAAAACCATGAGATTGATAAAATAAAAATAGATAAAAATAAAATAAAATAATTTAAAATTTTGGTGTCTACAATAAGTTTAGAAAACGTAACATTTATTTATATTCTAAAATTTGGGCATAAGATTAGAAGTTTTAGGATATAAAAATAATTTTTTCTTTCCTCGATTTTCATGCCAAAAATTAAACGTGGCACTTTTCTTTTGAAATCGAAATTTCTGGCCACGACTTGACTCGAAAATGGCTTTTGAGTCCCTTTTGAATATTATTTTAGTGATTAAGTGAGAAAATTTCTCTTTTAATATGACTTAACTTTAAGGCTCTTGAGTGTACGTAGCAAGGAATTTTTTTTATTAGCCTTGCTCGAATATTTAGGTAACCGTGATTATGCATGTCTTAGTGATCATGTGGATACCGAGGAGCTTGTTTGATTTCTTGCTTTTGCTCTCACTTAACTCTTGACTTTTGGTGAGTGTCAAGTGCATGCTTCATGTTGCCTTGATTGAAATGATACTTGTACAAGTGCTATGTGATTCTTGTGATTATAAACTTGTCGAGGCGAGAGTGTACTTTATCGCGCTCGTCCTCTCCCTCGTAAATAATTGCTACTTGTTATATAAATGTGTGTGACTTGAACTTGTACTCGAATATATTTTTAACTCGTGAGCACTGAGCGACAGCATGTACCACACCCTATTCGGGTGAGAGGTGCCTCTCATCCTGACTCAATACTATGATCAATTCTAAGTCGATTAGAGTATTGTCTCATCGACCAATTATACTTGTGGGGACGTCCCAACCCATTGGCTAACCTAGTAACTCGAGTCGACAAGGGTTTGGTTGAGACGTTTTGTGAACCATGGGAAATTTGATAGGTTGATTTTTTTTTGAAATCTTGCTCGGCATACTTGAATAGTATTGTCACCTCGTGCTTGTTTGGTTCCTGATCTGAAAGGGTGGCATGGTGGATGGAGGAAGTAAGTGGAGCTCTACGGATGATATGATAATTGTAGGTAATGATCCCTTTCAATGCCAAAAATTTAAACAATTCTTGCATGGACAGTTCCATCTGAAAGATCTTGGCCCCTTTAAATTCTTCCTCGGTCTTGAAGTTGCCAGGAATCCTGAAGGAATTTTTTTGAGTCAGCGGAAGTATGCTTTGGATATTTTAACAGATACTGGTCTCAGTGGTGCAAAACCTAGTCCGTTTCCAATGTCTCAACAACACCAATTGGGGCATTCAACCAGTACGCCCTTGGCCGATCCCTCGTCTTATCGTTGTCTTGTGGGTCGACTTTTGTACCTCACTATCACACGACCAGATATACTGTATGTTGTTAACATTTTGAGTCAGTACATGCATTCCCCTAGATTAGATCATCATGATGCAGCAATGAAGGTTGTTCGATACATTAAGAATTCTCCAGGCCAGGGATTATTTTTCCCTTCTCAAAACAATTTGCAGCTCACTGGTTATTGTGATGCTGATTAGGGTGCTTGTCCTAAGACGCGACGCTCTATCACGGGTTATTACATTTCTCTTAGGAATGCGCCTATCTCCTGGCATACTAAGAAACAACCAACTGTGAGCCGCTCGTCTGCTGAAGCCGAATATCGTGCCATGGTCGGTACCACCAGTGAATTGTTATGGCTACGAGCTTTATTATTTGATCTCACCATTCTTCATCCGTAGTCGATGCATCTGTTTTGTGACAACCAAGCTGCACTTCATATTGCTGCCAATCCTGTCTTCCACAAGCGTACCAAACATATTGAGTTGGATTGTCACTTTGTTCGTGAACGGATTCAGTCCAATGAGCTTTGTACCCATTTCATTCATTCAGAGGATCAACCTGCTGACTTGTTCACCAAAGCGCTTGGTTTTAGTTCCTTTCAACGCTTGTTAGGCAAGCTTGGTGTTTCGTTCCTCCACACTCCAGCTTGAGGGGGGCTGTTAGCCAACTTCATCCATATCTCTTATCTTGTTAACTATACACTGAAGATAGAATTAGTCTTTGTGTTCATATATGAAACTAGTTGTATTAGTTAACTCCAGTACGTCTAGAAGAATTAGTCTAGGAGTCCGCCTACTACTTAGACTAGGAGTCTGCTGCTTATTCTTTATATAAGCTTTCGGCTGTACCAGAGCAAAACAGTTTTTTACAATGAATAAGATTACCGTTTCTTGTCACTTAGCAGTAATGGGTATAAGATGCTTTTTTTTTTCGGTTTGGGACTGATTCGAACCGTCTATATGTTGATGATAAACTGAGAAATGCATAGAAAGTTTTGGGATGAATCTGGGTTTGCAAGTTTTTTCTAATTCAGATCTTGCTTTCTTTCGTAGGTGCTCACTCTGGTCTTTCGTGGGTTTCATAGCAAGATTAACAAAGATTTGGGTTTGTTTTCTGGTGTTGTCAATGACTGGTGCATGAACTTGTTAAAACAACAAAGCATCAAGGAAAGTTGCAGCAAAAGCTACGGATGGAAAATGCAGCAAATGTTTTCGATGATTGCATGAGAAAATTGATAGGATTTGGGTTCCCGTAGTTACGCATGCTTGCTGCCTTTTGTTGGGCTGTATCCATTTTTCTTTCTCTTGTTTGTTCATTTGCTCCAGTAGCTATTTTCTTGCGTTTCTGTGGAGTCTTGTTGATTGCTCAAGAACTTGTTTGAGAGATTTTGGTTTGGTTTACCGTGAAGCGAGACTTTAATTGTTGTTTTCCTTTTCATGATGCAAAGCATGTGAGATGTGTTAATCAAATAAGTGAGCTTCTGTAGAATAACCCATAATTGACATGAAATCCACGTGGGTTGAAGCTGCAAAGTTGCAGCAGAGAATAAGAAAGCTTTCCAACCATTTTGTATGAAAGTTTTCCAGAATTTGCATAACCTCATTCTAAGTTGTTGGCTTGTTGAGTTTTGTGATTGTCTTTTGCTTAATAATCGAGGCTTTGATTGGTTGGCTGAGATGTTACTTGCGTTAGGATTGCATTTGAGAAACCCAGTATGTTGCAAAAGAATGAAACCAGCAGAAATAAAGAAAGCTTCGTTGCATGCATGAAGTAGTTTCCGAAAATTACACTTTGGCCCCTCAAGTTTCCCATAATGCTACTTTGGCCTAGAAAATCGGAAAAACTAATCAATTGTGTCACTCTTGTGAGGACTCGTAAAAGTATTATTTTCGACTCCTATTTTTGCTCATTTAATTATTTATTCAAATATTTGCTTCGATTATTATTTTCTAGCCTTATTAGATTTAAATACATGGAGTTATGATTTCATTATATTTTTAAAGTGACTCGTTTCAAAAATTAATTTTTTTTTTGGAAGCTCGATTAATGAAAATAGCAAAAACGTGTCTGAAAACTTTAGCCTTTTGGGAGTACATTAAGTTCAAAACTTTGAGACATGTACAACGGTCTTAAAATAGGTAAATTTAGGTTTAAGTACTCAAGTGATAGTTGGTGGTACGATCATTATAAGAATTTCGCGAAGGTTTCACTTTATCGCGCCTAATTTGGAAATACGCGTTTTCACACGCGCGCTTAATTGTGGGACTTTAGACCATTATTTTGGGACAATTAAGAGTGAATAATATTTGTATGAATATAAGTGCATTAGAGGTTTAGTGCACTAGTGAAACAAATGCAAGAGGAATCGAGCACAAAACGCGCGCATATGCGCACTATTTGCGGTTGACTCTTGCGCATCTAAACTCTTAGTCATTAAGCTTCCTTCGTAAGCCAAAAAGTCAGACCAAACCTCTCTTTCTCCTAGCTCTCTTGGCCGGCCATCAAGCTGCAAAGAAACAACCAAAGTTCTTCAACTTTTCACTCTAAAATCTTGCTCAAATCACTACCAAATCCTCTCAAATTTTAGCACCACTTAGCTCAACACTTGGGAAGTCCATCTAGCTGCAAAAGAAAGGAGCTCTCCATGGTTTTCTTCAGGCTTCAAAGGGCCAAAAATTCTGACTTGAACAACCACCAAAGTAGGTAATGATCCAACACTCTAAACTTGTCCTATGGAGGTTAAATTACACATATGAGCTTGAATCTTTATATGGGTAACTTGTATTCTTGAAAAATTTTGATGGTGGGCTCTATGAACTCCCACCCTTGGCTTGATGGCTGATGAAATGATTGATGTTGGATATAATGCTGGTTTAGTGTTTAAAATGGTGGATTAATGGTGTATTATTAGTAGAAACTTCAAGGAACTCATGGGATAGAAATTTCTGATTTTGCCCCTGCCTTGTTCGGTTATTTTAAGGCCAATTTTTGATGCTTGAATATGATTTTTATATGTTGTATTAGTTGTGTAAAAATTTTCGTTGGAAAATATTGAGGCTTGGTTGGGCAAGTGAATTTCTTTGTAAAACTAGTCAAGCTGGAAAACTGTTCCCGTGTAGCTCTGACCAGCGATAGTGTTTTGGCCCTAACTCTGTCATCCGATGTCGAAATTGAGTACCGTCAGTGGCATTTGAAACTAGACATCCACACCTTTCCAACGGTATAAAATGTACGTTTTTGTTTTAAGTGTGTGAGCCAAACCAGTCATTTTAAGAAGGCTACCCCGTTTCTCTGTTCTGCTGGAACGATTTGATGATGCTGCAACTTTAGGCTTAATTTCGAGCTAGTTGTATGCTGAATCTTGAAACTATTTCTTCTGTGAAAGTTTAGCCTTATGAATGTGTTTTCCAACACTATCAACCATACTCAATTCTGAGTTAAATTGAGTGAGTTATGATCAAAATACGGTGACTGCCCTGTTCTTGAAAACCCTTGGATTTGGACAGATTTGATGTGAGACTAGTTGTGGTCTTACTAAATGTATTTCTTAGTGCTAAACACCTACCAAATGTACCATGTATGTTCCTTAGACTTGTCTTGCACAAATAAACCATGTTTGGAGGTTTTCCTTAGCCGAATGTTTGGAAACGGAGAGAAATGGAGTTAAAGACAGTTTTGCCTTAGTAATTTCAAAACTTTGGTTGATAGGTTAACCACCTTCCCGAAGGTATTTTTCCAAAAAATTTGATAGAGAGATACCCTTCATATAGGAGTACTGTACTGCAAAATTTGGCACCAATCCAAGTCCTTTTCGACACTTAACTAAAGGTCCAAAGTCGGAAACCCAAATCTGGAACTTGTTCAACAGTCTCGAATTTTCCCCAACTTTGAGCTACCGTATCTCGGAGCTCGAAACTCCGATTCTCGATCCGCTTGTTCTATCCTAAGCCTTAATTGCACCTCTAATTGAGTTATAAATTTCAAAGGCTGGTTTGCAACGAGTGAATTCTGCCGAATTTCCAAAGTTAGAGAAAAACCAACCCCAGCTCAATCCTGAACATTCTGGAACAGTGATTCAAGCTCATTTTTGAGTACTTTCACTTAGATTCATGGAAAAGTGTCTTCTAAGAACTTTTAGTACTTTCCAAGAGGTTTCCAACGGTATAAAGTTTTCCAATTTTGAACTTGTATCGAGTGAGATACGATTTTTCAAAAATCCATATCAAAACTGAAATTTTCCAACTTTCAAGGAAATAGAGTTTTCCAAGAACTCTTTTTTCTTTCGACATTATGCCAACGTTTTAACCTCAATTTCCAAGATAAAAACCCAAATGCTCCTGTACTTTATGAAACGCCACTCGAACCTCGATTTACAAGTAATTAAGGTTTCTTTTCACAAAATTTCCTAGATTATAATAGTGCACGAATTATTTCTCGATAATTGGGTTGTGCGAATAATAATTCACTATTATTTGCTCAGGCTCACACGAGGACCTTCAAGAGGATCCCACGGTGGACGCTTGAACTTTCCTTGACCTTACTTACACTTAATACTTGGTGAGTGTTAAGTGCATGAGTACTTAATACGTGTTTAACTATTATGAATGATTATTGATTTTAGGAATGGAGACGAGTGTGTACTTTATCTCACTCGTTCTCATTTGAATAAACGATATTCAATAATATTAAATGATATTGAATGAGATTGAATGCAATGGTTACGTACGTCACTGGAGTGAATCTCCTCGACACACAATTGTAAACGGGGGACGCCCAAACTCATAGGCTGACCTGGGACTCGAGCCGGCATGGGCTTGGTCGGAAACCTAGGCGTGCCATGAGACAAATAAGCTCGACTTATTGAGAGATCTTGCATGGCATACTCGTAGAGTATTGCCTCATACATGTCTTGTGGGCCCGAGTGGGTGTTGGGTGGACGGAAAGAAGTAAGTGGTGATCTATGGATTGAAAATACCGACCCAGTTGACGGAGTGTCATCGGGGGAAGGTATACGAGTGACATCGGCAAAGCGAGTGGAACTTAGCTCCTGAGAGCTACTATATCCTTGAATTGTTTCTGATAAATTTCCTTTGGTGAATTGTCAATTATTGAAATATATTATTGTTTAACTCGTAATTGAGATTGTTATTTGAACTACGTGCTTGCGTGTGTGATCCTGGCCTCACGAGCGTTTTGCTCACCCTATAGATTTGTTTTCCTTAACAGGATTGAATCTCGGGGAAGTGTGGAGAAACCCTCCTGATGTACTTTTGTTTTAGGGTTTCTATTATATTTTGGCTATGCCCTTGGTTTTGGATTGTACTTTTGGAATTAAAATGTAACTTTTGGGGTGTAATGTATATTTGGGATTCATTATGTATTTTGAATAACCGACGTGCGGGTTGGATAATGGATGACTATTGATAAACTTGAACGCTTCCACATTTACTGTACTTAAGTTACTTGCTTTTGTTGTGTAGTTCGATAATAAGCTTGAATGATTTGGCTTGAGTCCTGGCGAGAGTTAGGCAGGCATTCCACGGATACCCTTTGGGGGACATATTAGATACTCTACCTTTAAGACTCGATATGGGATGACTTAGTCATACCTAAAATGATACTCGGGGTGAACTAGCAACTAAGTTAGTTTTACCTCGAGTGATACTTGGAGACGAATTAGTGAATAAGTAAGCATGCATTACAGGATATCCGAACTAGATAGTGATTTAAATTTCTAACCCGAAAAGTGCTATTATTTTGCAGGGATGGAAAACGGGAATGAAGTGCCGGCAGCTAATGGCAATGGCCACGCTAATGGCCATGTAGTACCTCCGAGGCCTATCTACTACCAAGCTCTTGGAGGGGGAGCTCGAGTGCGTTACTCGCCTACTGATAGGCGCCCACAGTGCGCGTGTAGGGTAACCTTTGCCTACCCGAATCACCTTGTACTTGCTCTGGACGACGAGCGTCGTCAGCTAGTGGATCTTAACAGGGATCTCCAGGCGGAGATAGACGAGCTTAGACAGATGGTGAGCGCTCAGGGCGAGAGGGTCGCCGAGCTCGAGGAGGTGATTGAGGGCGAGGTGGCCACATCTGCTGTGGTTAATGAGGAGCTCCGGAGCACTAGGGCTCAGCTTACTAGGTTGAGGAGGTCCGTAGTCGGGCTTCCGATATCGTAGCTAATGCCACTAGACTAGTGGACGAGGCGATGGGTGGAGCTCAGGACTCTGAGGAGGAGGATCCTGAGGAGGAGGTTCCTCCTGATAGAACTACTGTGGACTAGGTCTAGGCAGTTTGACCACTCTTTTGACTCTTTTGACCAGTATAGCTAGAATTAGCTGAGGTGATGCTAAGTGCTGAGTCCATTGTATTTTGCATGACTGTGTGGCTTATTTTTGAAACACTTGCTCTTATTTTAGTCTTCTGTGACTAAAAGTACTTCTGTGGCACCTGTGTGATATATTTTTGTGACTACCCCATGACTTGCTAATTGTATGAATTTGATATGCTAATGAATGTAAATTATTGTTAATTCCAATGTTTTCTTGATTGGTTCCTGCTCTCTACTTTGCATCGCATAATTTATTTATTTCTTGCACTAGGCACGCCTAGCCTATGGAAGGGCTAAGAAGGGGTCAAAGCCGTGGTCGAGTCCGTGGGCGAGGGACTAGACCGGCCCAACCTCAGGGGAATGACCAGGGATCGGCAACTGGACTGACCCAGGGCCAGGAAAATATTGAGGGTAATCAAGTGGCTACTGCCATTAACAGGATGACTGATATCCTAGAGCGCTTAGTTGATAGACAAGGACCGGAACCGTTCAACCAACCTGGGGGTCAAGAAAGAGAAGAGGATAGAGCCTCAGAGAGGTTCTTAAAATTTAACCCGCCTAAGTTCCGTGGCGAACCTGATCCTGAGGTAGCGGAGAATTGGTTAGAAAGGATGACCAACATATTCGCTGTTTTAGATTACACTGAGTATAGGCGAGTGAACTTCGCTGCTTTCCAATTTGAGGGAGTAGCCCGTGGTTGGTGGGATCTAATAAAAGGAAAATAGGAGAGGGCTCAAACCCCTTGGACTTGGGAGAATTTTACAAGGGAATTTAATGAAAAGTTTCTTCCGCCCTTAATCCAAGAGAAGAGGGAGGATGAATTTATTAAATTGAAGCAAGGAACCCTTACCGTAGCAGAATACGATGGAAAATTCACTAAACTTTCCAAGTATGCCCCTGAGCTAGTGGTCAATGAACGAAAGATGATTAGACGGTTTGTTTAGGGACTTAATGCAGAAATCCAGGTGGGCTTAGCGGCATCCCAAATCTCTACATTTACGGAGGCTTTAGAGAAAGCACAGAGAGTTGAGAGTGCAAGATCTCAAGTGAGAGACTTCCACAACAGAAAATGAAACTTTTCTAGCCGAACTTCTGGACAGGCTAGTAAGAATGTACAACCTTCCAAAGCGGGAAGAGGAAATGAAGGAGCAAGGATTATTGGAGCTTCTAGGGGAGCTCTAACTAGAGGGGGCCGTAGTGGGACAACTCAAGTTAGGGAAGCACCTTCTACTGGATCGACTGTGACTCCTCAAGTCACTTGTGGGTATTGTGGTAAATTTAACCACTCTGAGAACGATTGCTGGAGGAAGTTGGGTAAATGTTTGTTTTGTGGTAGTGCTGAATATCAAATCGCCAATTGTCCAAAATCACCAAAGACAGGAGGAAATGCTCAAAGGCCAGAAAAGTCAACTTCTAAGCAGGCCAGTGCCGGAGAAAGTCGACCGAAAGTACCGGCTAGGGTTTATGCACTGGACCATCAACAGGTTCCTGAGGCAACTGAGGTTGTGGAAGGTACAATTCCAATTTTTCATCGACTAGCTAGGGTTTTAATTGATCCGGGTGCAACTCATTCCTTTGTAAACCCTAACTTCATGAATGGAATAGACTTGAAGCCGATTAAGTTACCCTATGACTTGGAGGTTAAAACACCCACTGGAGACAAAAGCTTAATTGCTAATCTGGAGTATAGGAATAGTGAAATCTATGTAGGGGAACGAAAATTATGGGCCGATTTGATAGGTTTGACGTTTAATGGATACGATGTAATCTTGGGAATGGATTGGTTAGCCCGTTATAATGCTCAGTTAAACTGTAGGACGAAGATTGTAGAGTGGCGTATTCCAGAAGAAGCAACCCTGAAACTGGATGTAAGGGGTAAATTAGTTTCGTCTGCACTTATTTCAGGAATTCGGGTTGGAAAATTTTTAAGTAAAGGAGCTCAAGGGTATTTGGCTTTTCTTATTAACACTCCTAGTGATAAGGTGAATTTGGAAGACAAACCGGTAGTAAAGGATTTTCCTGAAGAATTGGAGTCTCTACCCCCGGAACGGGAAATAATTTTTAAGATCGATGTGATTCCGGGAGTGGCACCTATTTCTAGAACGCCATATCGGATGGCTCTAGAGGAATTGAAAGAGTTGAAATTGCTACTGCAAGACCTGTTGGAAAGGGGATTTATAAAAGAGAGTGATTCTCCGTGGGGAGCCCCAGTTTTGTTAGTTAAGAAAAAGGATGGGAGTTTGAGACTGTGTATAGACTATAGAGGTTTGAATGACGTCACCATTAAGAATAAATACCCACTGCCCCACATTGACGAGTTGTTTGACCAGTTTCAAGGGGTAGTAGTATTCTCGAAATTAGATTTGAAACAGGGTTACTATCAGTTGAGGATCTTGGAGAAAGACATACCCAAAACTGCTTTTAACTCGAGATATGGGCATTTTGAATTTGCCGTGATGCCGTTTGGGTTAACGAATGCACCTGCTGCTTTTATGGATTTAATGCATAGGGTCTTTAAACCTTACCTAGATCAATTTGTGGTGGTCTTTATTGATGACATATTGGTGTATTCTAAGAATGTGAAGGATCATGAGAAGCATTTGAGAATTGTTTTGCAAACTTTGAGGGAACATCAATTATATGCTAAGTTTAGCAAGTGTGAATTCTGATTAAAAGAAGTGACTTTCTTGGGACACATAATTTCTAAGGATGGGATTACAGTGGATCCAGCTAAAGTGGAGGCTATTTCGAAATGGAAACGACCGGAAAACCCTACCGAGGTTCGAAGTTTTATTGGATTAGTAGGGTACTACCGGAAATTTATCAAAGATTTCTCTAGAATTGCTGGACCCATGACTGAATTGACCAAGAAGAATGGGAAGTTTCTATGGAGTTCTAAGTGCGAAGAAAGTTTTCAGGAGTTGAAAAGACGGTTGACAAGAGCGCCTGTGTTAGCTTTGCCAAACGGAAAGGATAGTTTTGTGGTTTACACAGATGCATCTAAGGAAGGATTGTGCTGTGTTCTAATGCAAAATGACAGAGTGATAGCATATGCCTCTAGGAAATTGAAACCGCATGAAGGGAATTATCCGACTCATGATTTGGAGTTAGCAGCTGGGGTTTTTGCTTTAAAGAAATGGAGGCATTATATGTACGGAGAGACATTTGAGGTTTTTACAGACCACAAAAGCCTTAAGTACTTATTTTCTCAAAAGGAACTGAATTTGAGGCAACGTAGATGGATGGAATTTTTGGAAGACTATGACTGTACGATTAAATACCATCCAGGGAAAGCTAATGTAGTGGCTGATGTTTTGAGTCGTCAAGTACAGATGGCTGGATTGATGATTAAGGAATTCGAATTGTTGGAAGAAGTTAGTCAGTGGAATCCTCGACTGGAACCGAGGAAAGTAATTTTGGGAAACATTGTATTGAATTCTCCTTTGATGGAACGTATCAAGGAATCTCAAGGAAAGGACACTGAAGTACAGAAATGATCGGAAAAGGGTAAAAAGAGGGACAAATCGAATTTTAACTTGGGACCGAATGGTGTATTGAGATTTCGGAATCGGGTAGTTGTGCCAAAGGATGAAGGGCTTAGAAAGGAAATTTTAGAAGAGACACACCGATCAAAGTTTACGGTACATCCAGGAGGGAATAAAATGTACCAGGACTTGAAGAGTCTTTATTGGTGAGAGAATATGAAGAAGGAGATTGCTCAATTTGTCCAAACATGCTTAATTTGTCAACAGGTTAAAGCCGAACATTAGAAACCATCTGGACTTTTGCAACCTCTAGAAATACCTGAGTGGAAATGGGAGAATATCACCATGAATTTTGTATCAGGATTACCAAGGACACAGAGAGGTCATGATGCGATTTGGGTAATAGTGGATAGATTGACCAAATCGGCTCATTTTCTGTCGATTAATATGAACTACCCATTAAAGAAGTTGGCCAGGTTGTATTTGGATGAGATCATTAGGTTGCATGGAATACCTGTCAGTATCGTGTCGGATAGAGATCCAAGATTTGTTTCGAGATTCTGGCAAAAGATGCAAGAAGTGTTAGGGACTAAATTGAACTTTAGTACCACTTATCATCCCCAGACGGATGGACAGTCGGAGAGGACAATTCAAACTCTTGAGGACATGTTACGGACTTGTGTTCTGGACTTTGGAGAGAATTGGAGTAAGTTTTTGACTTTAGTGGAGTTTGCCTACAATAATAGTTTCTACTCTTCTATTCAGATGGTCCCGTATGAGGCACTTTATGGTTGAAAATGTTGGTCTCCAATTTGTTGGGACGAAATAGGTGAACGAAAAATCTTAGACCCGACCACAGTATCTTGGATTGAAGAAACTAGTGAGAAAGTAAGGTTGGTACGCCAAAGAATTCAGACCGCCCAGAGCCACCAAAAGAGTTACGCCGATAATCGAAGAAAAGATTTGGAATTTACTGTTGGAGATTTGGTATTTCTCAAAATTACACCTTTGAAAGCAAGTTTGTTGTCCGGAAAAGGGAAGAAGTTACATCCAAGGTTTGTAGGGCCTTACAAGATTATCCAACGTGTGGGAAGCGTAGCCTATAAGTTGGAATTACCGCCGAATTTATCTCGAATCCATAATGTGTTCCATGTATCTATGCTTAAGAAGTATCATCCGGACCCTTCTCACGTCTTACAACCGAAAAATGTTGAGATTGATGAGACTTTAACCTATGAGGAAAAACCAGTTAAGCTTCTGGATAGGAAGGTGAAGGAATTGAGGAATAAACAAATACCATTAGTAAAAGTCCTTTGGAAGAACCATGGGTTGGAGGAAGCAACTTGGGAGGTCGAAGAAGCAATTCGAGAAAAGTATCCAGACCTGTTCACCAATCAAGGTAAATTTCGAGGACGAAATTTTCTTAAGGGGGAGAGGATGTGAGGACTCTTAAAAGTATTATTTTCGACTCCTATTTTTGCTCATTTAATTATTTATTCAAATATTTGCTTCGATTATTATTTTCTAGCCTTATTAGAATTAAATACATGTAGTTATGACTTCATTATATTTTTAAAGTGATTCGTTTCAAAAATTAATTTTTTTTTGGAAGCTCGATTAATGAAAATAGTGAAAACGTGTCTGAAAACTTTAGCCTTTTGGGAGTACAGTAAGTTCAAAACTTTGAGACATGTACAATGGTCTTAAAATAGGTAAATTTAGGTTTAAGTACTCAAGTGATAGTTGGTGGTACGATCGTTATAAGAATTTCTCGAAGGTTTCACTTTATCGCGCCTAATTTGGAAATACGCGTTTTCACACGCGCGCTTAATTGTGGGACTTTAGACCATTATTTTGGGACAATTAAGAGTGAATAATATTTGTATGAATATAAGTGCATTAGAGGTTTAGTGCACTAGTGAAACAAATGCAAGAGGAATCGAGCACAAACGCGCGCGTATACGCACTATTTGCGGTTTACTTTTGCGCATCTAAACTCTTAGTCATTAAGCTTCCTTCGTAAGCCAAAAAGTCAGACCAAACCTCTCTTTCTCCTAGCTCTCTTGGCCGGCCATCAAGCTGCAAAGAAACAACCAAAGTTCTTCAACTTTTCACTCTAAAATCTTGCTCAAATCACTACCAAATCCTCTCAAATTTTAGCACCACTTAGCTCAACACTTGGGAAGTCCATCTAGCTGCAAAAGAAAGGAGCTCTCCATGGTTTTCTTCAGGCTTCAAAGGGCCAAAAATTCTGACTTGAACAACCACCAAAGTAGGTAATGATCCAACACTCTAAACTTGTCCTATGGAGGTTAAATTACACATATGAGCTTGAATCTTTATATGGGTAACTTGTATAGTTGGAAAATTTTGATGGTGGGCTCTATGAACTCCCACCCTTGGCTTGATAGCTGATGAAATGATTGATGTTGGATATAATGCTGGTTTAGTGTTTTAAATGGTGGATTAATGGTGTATTATTAGTAGAAACTTCAAGGAACTCATGGGATAGAAATTTCTGATTTTACCCCTGCCTTGTTCGGTTATTTTAAGGCCAATTTTTGATGATCTAATGGCTTGAATATGATGTTTATATATTGTATTAGTTGTGTAAAAATTTTCGTTGGAAAATATTGAGGTTTGGTTGGGCACATGAATTTCTTTGTAAAACTAGTCAAGTTGGAAAACTGTTCCCGTGTAGCTCTGACCAGCGATAGTGTTTTGGCCCTAACTCTGTCATCCGATGCCGAAATCAAGTGCCGTCAGTGGCATTTGAAACTAGACATCCACACCTTTCCAACGGAATAAAATGCATGTTTTTTTTAAAGTGTGTGAGCCAAACCAGTCATTTTAAGAAGGCTGCCCCGTTTCTCTGTTCTGCTGGAACGATTTGATGATGCTGCAACTTTAGGCTTAATTTCGAGTCAGTTGCATGCTGAATCTTAAAACGATTTCTTCTGTGAAATTTTAACCTTGTGAATTTATTTTCCAACACTATCCACCATACTCAATTCTGAGTTAAATTGAGTGAGTTATGATCAAAATACTGTGACTGCCCTGTTCTTGAAAACCCTTGGATTTGGACAGATTTGATGTGAGACTTGTTGTGGTCTTACTAAATGTATTTCTTAGTGCTAAACACCTGCCAAATGTACCATGTATGTTCCTTAGACTTGTCTTGCACAAATGAACCATGTTTGGAGGTTTTCCTTAGCCGAATGTTTGGAAACGGAGAGAAATGGAGTTAAAGACAGTTTTGCCTTAGTAATTTCAAAACTTTGGTTGATAGGTTAACCACCTTCCCGATGGTATTTTTCCATGAAATTTGATAGAGAGATACCCTTCATATAGGAGTACCATATTACAAAATTTGGCACTAAAACAAGTCCGTTTCGACACTTAACTAAAGGTCCAAAGTCGGAAACCCAAATCTGGAACTTGTTCAACCGTCTCGAATTTTCCTCAACTTTGAGCAACCGTATCTCGGTGCTCGAAACTCCGATTCTCGATCCGCTTGTTCTATCCTAAGCCTTAATTGCACCTCTAATTGATTTATAAATTTCAAAGGCTGGTTTGCAACGAGTGAATTCTGCCGAATTTCCAAAGTTAGCGAAAAACCAACCCCAGCTCAATCCTGAACATTCTGGAACAGTGATTCAAGCTCATTTTTGAGTACTTTCACTTAGATTCGTGGAAAAGTGTCTTCTAAGAACTTTTAGTACTTTCCAAGAGGTTTCCAACGGTATAAAGTTTTCCAATTTTGAACTTGTATCGAGTGAGATACGATTTTTCAAAGATCCATATCAAAACTGAAATTTTCCAACTTTCAAGGAAATAGAGTTTTCCAAGAACTCTTTATTCTTTCGACATTATGCCAACGTTTTAACCTCAATTTCCAAGATAAAAACCCAAATGCTCCTGTACTTTATGAAATGCCACTCGAATCTCGATTTACAAGTAATTAAGGTTTCTTTTCACAAAATTTCCTAGATTATAATAGTGCACGAATTAATTCTCGATAATTGGGTTGTGTGAATAATAATTCACTATTATTTGCTCAGGCTCACACGAGGACCTTCAAGAGGATCTCACGGTGGAAGCTTGAACTTTCCTTGGCCTTACTTGCACTTAATACTTGGTGAGCGTCAAGTGTATGAGTACTTAATACGTGTTTAACTGTTATGAATGATTATTGATTTTAGGAATGGAGACGAGTGTGTACTTTATCTCACTCGTTCTCATTTGAATAAATGATATTGAATGAGATTGAATGCAATGGTTACGTACGTCGTTGGAGTGAGTCTCCTCGACACACAATTGTAAACGGGGGACGCCCAAACTCATAGGCTGACCTGGGACTCGAGCCGGCATGGGTTTGGTCGGGAACCTAGGCGTGCCATGAGACAAATAAGCTCGACCTATTGAGAGATCTTGCTTGGCATACTCGTGGAGTATTGCCGCATACATGTCTTGCGGGCCCGAGTGGGTGTTGGGTGGACGGAAAGAAGTAAGTGGTGATCTACGGATTGGAAATACCGATCCAGTTGACGGAGTGTCATCGGAGGAAGGTATACGAGTGACATCGGCAAAGCGAGTGGAACTTAGCTCCTGAGAGCAACTATATTCTTGAATTGTTTCTGATAAATTTCCTTTGGTGAATTGTCAATTATTGAAATATATTATTGTTTAACTCGTAATTGAGATTGTTATTTGAACTACGTGCTTGCATGTGTGATCCTGACCTCACGAGCGTTTTGCTCACACTATAGATTTGTTTTCCTTAACAGGATTGAATCTCGGGGAAGTGTGGAGAAACCCTCCTGATGTACTTTTGTTTTAGGGTTTCTATTATATTTTGGCTATGCCCTTGGTTTTGGATTGTACTTTTGGAATTGAAATATAACTTTTGGGGCGTAATGTATATTTGGGATTCATGATGTATTTTGAATAACCGGCGTGCGGGTTGGATAATGGATGACTATTGATAAGTTTGAACGCTTCCGCATTTTCTGTACTTAAGTTACTTGCTTTTGTTGTGTAGTTCGATAATAAGCTTGAATGATTTGGCTTGAGTCCTGGCGAGAGCTAGGCAGACGTTCCGCGGATACCATTTGGTTCGCCTTAGAGAGAAGTGGGGCGTCACAGTTGGTATCAGAGCGCTAGGTTAGAGATCTATATGGGGGACATAGTAGATACTCTACCTTTAAGACTCGATATGGGATGATTTAGTCATACCTAAAATGATACTCGGGGCGAACTAGCAACTAAGTTAGTTTTACCTCGAGTGATACTTGGAGACGAATTAGTGAATAAGTAAGCATGCGTTACAGGATATCCGAACTAGATTGTGATTTAAATTTCTAACCCGAAAAGTGCTATTATTTTGCAGGGATGGAAAACGGGAATGAAGTGCCGGCAGCTAATGGGAATGGCCACGCTAATGGCCATGTAGTACCTCCGAGGCCTATCTACTACCGAGCTCTTGGAGGGGGAGCTCGAGTGCGTTACTCGCCTACTGATAGGCGCCCACAGTGCGCGTGTACGGTAACCTTTGCCTACCCGAATCACCTTGTACTTGCTCTGGATGACGAGCGTCGTCAGCTAGTGGATCTTAACAGGGATCTTCAGTCGGAGGTAGACGAGCTTAGACAGATGGTGAGCGCTTAGGGCGAGAGGGTCGCCGAGCTCGAGGAGGTGATTGAGAGCGAGGTGGCCACATCTGTTGTGGTTAATGAGGAACTCTGGAGCACTAGGGCTCATCTTACTAGGTTGAGAGAGGAGGTCCGTAGTAGGGCTTCCGATATCGTAGCTGATGCCACTAGACTAGTGGACGAGGCGATGGGTGGAGCTCAGGACTCTGAGGAGGAGGATCCTGAGGAAGAGGTTCCTCCTGATAGTCCTACTGTGGACTAGGTCTACTGTGGACTAGGTCTAGGCAGTTTGACCACTCTTTTGACTCTTTTGACCAGTATAGCTAGAATTAGCTGGGGTGATGCTAAGTGCTGAGACCATTGTATTTTGCATGACTGTGTGGCTTATTTTTGAAGCACTTGCTCTTACTTTAGTCTTCTGTGACTAAAAGTACTTCTGTGGCACCTGTGTACTATATTTTTGTGACTATCCCATGACTTGCTAATTGTATGAATTTGATATGCTAATGAATGTAAATTATTGTTAATTCCAATGTTTTCTTGATTGGTTCCTGCTCTCTACTTTGCATCGCATAATTTATTTATTTCTTGCACTAGGCACGCCTAGGTTATGGAAGGGCTAAGAAGGGGTCGAGGCCGTGGTCGAGTCCGTGGGCGAGGGACTAGACCGGTCCAACCTCAGGGGAATGACCAGGAATGGGCAACTGGACCGACCCAGGGCCAGAAAAATATTGAGGGTAATCAAGTGGCTACGGCCATTAACAGGATGACTGATATCCTAGAGCGCTTAGCTGATAGACAAGGACCTGGACCGTTCAACCAACCTGGGGGTCAAGAAAGAGGAGAGGATAGAGCCTTAGAGAGGTTCTTAAAATTTAACCCGCCTAAGTTCCTTGGCGAACCTGATCCTGAGGTAGCGGAGAATTGGTTAGAAAGGATGACCAACATATTCGCTGTTTTAGATTACACTGAGGATAGGCGAGTGAACTTCGCTGCTTAGGGGTTTGAGGGAGTAGCCCGTGCTTGGTGGGATCTAATAAAAGGAAAATGGGAGAGGGCTCAAACCCCTTGGACTTGGAAGAATTTCACAAGGGAAAGTAATGAAAAGTTTCTTCTGCCCTTAATCCAAGAGAAGAGGGATGATGGATTTATTAAATTGAAGCAAGGAACCCTTACCGTTGCAGAATACGAGGAAAAATTCACTAAAGTTTCCAAGTATGCCCCTGAGCTAGTGGTCAATGAACGAAAGAGGATTAGACGGTTTGTTCAGGGACTTAATGTAGAAATCCAGGAGGGCTTAGCGGCGGCCCAAATCTCTACATTTACGGTGGTTTTAGAGAAAGCACAGAGAGTTGAGAGTGCAAGATCTCAAGTGAGAGACTTCCACAACAGAAAATGAAACTTTTCTAGCCGAACTTCCGGACAGGCTAGTAAGAATGTACAACCTTCCAAAGCAGGAAGAGGAAATGGAGGAGCAAGGATTACTGGAGCTTCTAGGGGAGCTCTAACTAGAGAGGGCCGTAGTGAGACAACTCAAGTTAGGGAAGCACCTTCTACTAGATCGGCTGTGACTCCTCAAGTCACTTGTAGGTATTGTGATAAATTCAACCACT
The DNA here is from genome assembly GCF_036785885.1 of Coffea arabica. Classification (NCBI taxonomy): domain Eukaryota; kingdom Viridiplantae; phylum Streptophyta; class Magnoliopsida; order Gentianales; family Rubiaceae; genus Coffea; species Coffea arabica. The sequence goes on from NC_092313.1 coordinate 37,572,739, forward strand.
CTGAGAACGATTGCTGGAGGAAGTTGGGTAAATGTTTGTTTTGTGGTAGTGCTGAGGATCAAGTTGCCAATTGTCCAAAATCACCAAAGACAGGAGGAAATGCTCAAAGGCCAGAAAAGTCAACTTCTAAGCAGGCCAGTGCCAGAGGAAGCCGACCAAAAGTACCGGCTAGGGTTTATGCACTGGACCATCAACAGGTTCCTGAGGCAACTGAGGTTGTGGAAGGTACAATTCCAATTTTTCATCGACTAGCTAGGGTTTTAATTGATCCGGGTGCAACTCATTCCTTTGTAAACCCTAATTTCATGAATGGAATAGACTTGAAGCCGATTAAGTTACCCTATGACTTTGAGGTTAAAACACCCACTGGAGACAAAAGCTTAATTGCTAATCTGGAGTATAGGAATAGTGAAATCTATGTAGGGGAACGAAAATTATGGGCCGATTTGATAGGTTTGACGATTAATGGATACGATGTAATCTTGGGAATGGATTGGTTAGCCCGTTATAATGCTCAGTTAAACTGTAGGACGAAGATTGTAGAGTTGCGTATTTCAGGAGAAGCAACCCTGAAACTGGATGTAAGGGGTAAATTTGCTTCGTCTGCACTTATTCCAGGAATTCGGGCTGGAAAATTTTTAAATAAAGGAGCTTAAGGGTATTTGACTTTTCTTATTAACACTCCTAGTGATAAGGTGAATTTAGAAGACACACCGGTAGTAAAGTATTTTTCAGATGTTTTTCCTGAAGAATTGGAGTCTCTACCCTCGGAACGGGAAATAGCTTTTAAGATCGATGTGATTCCGGGAGTTTGAGACTGTGTATAGACTATAGAGGTTTGAATGACGTCACCATTAATAATAAATACCCACTGCCCCACATTGACGAGTTGTTTGACCAGTTGCAAGGGGTAGTAGTATTCTCGAAGTTAGATTTGAGACAGGGTTACTATCAGTGGAGGATCTTGGAGAAAGACATACCCAAAACTGCTTTTAACTCGAGATATGGGCATTTTGAATTTGCCGTGATGCCGTTTGGGTTAACGAATGCACCTGCTGCTTTTATGGATTTAATGCATAGGGTCTTTAAACCTTACCTAGATCAATTTGTGGTGGTCTTTATTGATGACATATTTGTGTATTCTAAGAATGTGAAGGATCATGAGAAGCATTTTAGAATTGTTTTGCAAACTTTGAGGGAACATCAATTATATGCTAAATTTAGCAAGTGCGAATTCTGGCTAAAAGAAGTGACTTTCTTGGGACACATAATTTCTAAGGATGGGATTAAAGTGAATCCAGCTAAAGTGGAAGCTATTTCGAAATGGAAACGACCGGAAAATCCTACCGAGGTTCGAAGTTTTATTGGATTAGCAGGGTACTACCGGAAATTTATCAAAGATTTCTCTAGAATTGCTGGACCCATGACTGAATTGACCAAGAAGAATGGGAAGTTTCTAAGGAGTTCTAAGTGTGAAAAAGTTTTCAGGAGTTGAAAAGATGGTTGACAAGAGCGCCTGTGTTAGCTTTGCCAAACGGAAATGATAGTTTTGTGGTTTACACAGATGCATCTAAGGAAGGATTGGGGTGTCTTCTAATGCAAAATGACAGAGTGATAGCATATGCCTCTAGGAAATTGAAATCGCATGAAGGGAATTACCCGACTCATGATTTGGAGTTAGCAGCTGTGGTTTTTGCTTTAAAGAAATGGAGGCATTATCTGTATTGAATGACATTTGAGGTTTTCACAGACCACAAAAGTTTTAAATACTTATTTTCTCAAAAGGAACTAAATTTGAGGCAACGTAGATGGATGAAATTTTTGGAAGACTATGACTGTACGATTAAGTACCATCCAGGGAAAGCTAATGTAGTGGCTGATATTTTGAGTCGTCAAGTACAGATGGCTGGATTGATGATTAAGGAATTCGAATTGTTGGAAGAAATTAGTCAGTGGAATCCTCGACTGGAACCGAGGAAAGTAATTCTGGGAAACATTGTATTGAATTCTCCTTTGATGGAACGTATCAAGGAATCTCAAGGAAAGGACACTGAAGTACAGAAATGGTCGGAAAAGGGTAAAAAGAGGGACAAATCGGATTTTAACTTGGGACCGAATGGTGTATTGAGATTTCGGAATCGGGTAGTTGTGCCAAAAGATGAAGGGCTTAAAAAGAAAATTTTAGAAGAGGCACACCGATCAAAGTTTACGGTACATCCAGGAGGGAATAAAATGTACCAGGACTTGAAGACTCTTTATTGGTGGGAGAATATGAAGAAGGAGATTGCTCAATTTGTCCAAACATGCTTAATTTGTCAACAGGTTAAAGCCGAACATCAGAAACCATCGGGACTTTTGCAACCTCTAGAAATACCTGAGTGAAAATGGGAGAATATCACCATGGATTTTGTATCAGAATTACCAAGGACACAGAGAGGCCATGATGCGATTTGGGTAATAGTGGATAGATTGACCAAATCGGCTCATTTTTTGTCGATTAATATGAAATACTCATTAGAGAAGTTGACCAGGTTGTATTTGGATGAGATCATTAGGTTGCATGGAATACCTGTCAGTATCGTGTCGGATAGAGATCCAAGATTTGTTTCAAGGTTCTGGCAAAAGATGCAAGAAGTGTTAGGGACTAAATTGAACTTTAGTACCACTTATCATCCCCAGACGGATGGACAGTCAGAGAGGACAATTCAAACTCTTGAGGACATGTTACGCATTTGTGTTCTGCACTTTGGAGAGAGTTGGAGTAAGTTTTTGACTTTAGTGGAGTTTGCCTACAATAATAGTTTCTACTCTTCTATTCAGATGGCCCCGTATGAGGCACTTTATGATCGGAAATGTAGGTCTCCAATTTGTTGGGACGAAATAGGTGAACGAAAAATCTTAGACCCGACCACAGTATCTTCGATTGAAGAAGCTAGTGAGAAAGTAAGGTTGGTACGCCAAAGAATTCAGACCGCCCAGAGCCGCCAAAAGAGTTACGCCGATAATCGAAGAAAAGATTTGGAATTTACTGTTGGAGATTTGGTATTTCTCAAGATTACACCTTTGAAAGCAAGTTTGATGTCCGGAAAAGGGAAGAAGTTACAGCCAAGGTTTGTAGGGCCTTACAAGATTATCCAACGTGTGGGGAGCGTAGCCTATAAGTTGGAATTACCGCCGAATTTATCTCGAATCCATAATGTGTTCCATGTATCTATGCTTAAGAAGTATCATCCGGACCCTTCTCACGTCTTACAACAGAAAAATGTTGAGATTGATGAGACCTTAACGTATGAGGAAAAACCAGTTAAGCTTCTGGATAGGAAGGTGAAGGAATTGAGGAATAAACAAATACCATTAGTAAAAGTCCTTTGGAAGAACCATGGGTTGGAGGAAGCAACTTGGGAGGTCGAAGAAGTAATTCGAGAAAAGTATCCAGACCTGTTCACCAATCAAGGTAAATTTCGAGGACGAAATTTTCTTAAGGGGGAGAGGATGTGAGGACTCTTAAAAGTATTATTTTCGACTCCTATTTTTGCTCATTTAATTATTTATTCAAATATTTGCTTCGATTATTATTTTCTAGCCTTATTAGAATTAAATACATGGAGTTATGACTTCATTATATTTTTAAAGTGATTCGTTTCAAAAATTAATTTTTTTTTGGAAGCTCGATTAATGAAAATAGTGAAAACGTGTCTGAAAACTTTAGCCTTTTGGGAGTACAGTAAGTTCAAAACTTTGAGACATGTACAATGGTCTTAAAATAGGTAAATTTAGCTTTAAGTACTCAAGTGATAGTTGGTGGTTCGATCGTTATAAGAATTTCTCGAAGGTTTCACTTTATCGCGCCTAATTTAGAAATACGCGTTTTCACACGCGCGCTTAATTGTGGGACTTTAGACCATTATTTTGGGACAATTAAGAGTGAATAATATTTGTATGAATATAAGTGCATTAGAGGTTTAGTGCACTAGTGAAACAAATGCAAGAGGAATCGAGCACAAACGCGCGCGTATACGCACTATTTGCGGTTGACTTTTGCGCATCTAAACTCTTAGTCATTAAGCTTCCTTCGTAAGCCAAAAAGTCAGACCAAACCTCTCTTTCTCCTAGCTCTCTTGGCCGGCCATCAAGCTGCAAAGAAACAACCAAAGTTCTTCAACTTTTCACTCTAAAATCTTGCTCAAATCACTACCAAATCCTCTCAAATTTTAGCACCACTTAGCTCAACACTTGGGAAGTCCATCTAGCTGCAAAAGAAAGGAGCTCTCCACAGTTTTCTTCAGGCTTCAAAGGGCCGAAAATTCTGACTTGAACAACCACCAAAGTAGGTAATGATCCAACACTCTAAACTTGTCCTATGGAGGTTAAATTACACATATGAGCTTGAATCTTTATATGGGTAACTTTTATTGTTGGAAAATTTTGATGGTGGGCTCTATGAACTCCCACCCTTGGCTTGATGGCTGATGAAATGATTGATGTTGGATATAATGCTGGTTTAGTGTTTAAAATGGTGTATTATTAGTAGAAACTTCAAGGAACTCATGGGATAGAAATTTTCGATTTTTCCCCTGCCTTGTTCGGTTATTTTAAGGCCAATTTTTGATGATCTAATGGCTTGAATATGATTTTTATATGTTGTATTAGTTGTGTAAAAAATTTCGTTGGAAAATATTGAGGTTTGGTTGGGCAAATGAATTTCTTTGTAAAACTAGTCAAGCTGGAAAACTGTTCCCGTGTAGCTCTGACCAGCGATAGTGTTTTGGCCGTAACTCTGTCATCCGACGTCAAAATCGAGTGTCATTGGTGGCATTTGAAACTAGACATCCACACCTTTCCAACGGTATAAAATGCAAGTTTTGGTTCCAAGTGTGTGAGCCAAACCAGTCGTTTTAAGAAGGCTGCCCCGTTTCTCTGTTCTACTAGAACGATTTGATTTTTTTTTTTGTCAAACGGTATTCTCTTTATATATTTAGTGAACTTGATAATACAAGTTGTTAAGTACAAAAGTGGATATTCATCCTATTGTCCTCCTGTATGCTCTCTTTGAGCCACAGAGGGAAGCTTTGCTTCCATATCACATTGAAAACAAGCTTGGTTGCAAATTGTGCCATTTGATGAGCACATCTATTTCCATCTCTATTAATAAACAAAAAGGTACAACATTGGAACATACCACATAGTTGTTTGATATCTTCCAGTATTGTACCAATTGGGGCTTCCTCCCTACCTTTCGTATGGATTCTCTCAATGACAGCTTTGCAATCAGATTGCACCTCTATTTCTCGCCATCCAGCTTCCTTAGCCATCACCAGCCCCTGTCGGATTGCATCTGCCTCTTCTAGTTCAGCTCCACATCTGCTATACTTCCTGATACCTCTAGCTTCTACAAGGTTCCCATGACTGTCCCTCGCTACCATTCCTAGCCCCGCTCCTGCTAATTTAATAGGAACGGCAGCATCAGTGTTGATTCTCACTATACCTATATCTGGTGGCCTCCATTGGTGGTTGAGCAATTGGTGTCTTGTTCCTGTTCTGTGCTTTAACTCCTGCTCCGTCTGCTCCTCTTGAAATTCCAGCCATTCATTGTTTGCTATTTCTATTATAGACCGATGATCTCTATACTTCCCTTCATACTGTCGAGCATTTCGTGCTTTCCACAATTGCCAGATGATGTTTGCTGTGAGTGTAATGTGATCTTCTCCTCTTGTTCTTTTCCTTGCCTGTAGTATCCCTTCCCACCACCTCCAGAAATTTGCCCGCCATTCTAATAAGCCGTCCCACTGTATTGGGGCCTGTTGATCTTGATCCCTATCTTTTGATGTTTACAAAACAAATGGATGATACTAATATTTCTTCAAGATATACTTTCAGTTTTGAAGTTGTTTGATTCCATGAACAAGTGCAATTGAAAGGGGACTAAGTATGCTGAAGCTGTCGGACGCTCAAATAGTCAGGATCGGACGTCCGAAAGGATGAAGAACATCAAGAAGGAAACTCTGTCGGACGCTCGTAAGGAAGCATCGGACGTCCTGAAGGATCTGACGCATGCTTCGGACGAACATCAATCTCATCGGACGTCCTAAAAATTCCACGAAGATTTGATAACTCTCTGGACGACGTTCGGATACAGAAGCTCGGACGATAAAATACCATCGGACGTCCGAACGACAACTTGGCTGATTTTCGGACGATGGGATCCGACGGTGTTTAATCTGTCGGACGTCTGACGTCCCCAACGGCTAGTTGACTATTCAGCTACTTTCTATCCGTTGGATGCTTTAATGAGGCACTTTCTTGGTCCTATATAAATAGTGGTTGGTCAGATACTTCAGATAACTTTTGCACACTTTGTTTATAAGATCTCAAGAGATATTTTAGCTAGAAAATAGTCTCCAAAGCTAGATTTGTAGTCTTAGTGGTGTGAGGTTCATTGTAAGCTTTTCATTTGTGAGTGAATCTTTTATGAGTGTAGCTCTGTGAGGGTTGTCCTGAGAGATAGTAAAACGTCCTGGCTTGACCGAGTGGAGTTCGGGGCAAGGAGGAGGTGAACCTTCCTTTGTACACAAGAGTGATTATAATTCATCAACTTGAAGTAGCTTGTCTCAATTAATCTACAAGCTCAAGAGGAGTTGGGTAGTTAATTGGTTTGCAACTCTTTCCTTTTTATTTACTTATTGTTACGTTTATGATCTTTAATTTGTTTATCTCTTCTACTCACAAGCACTTGTGCTTTCTTATCAACTGTCTCATTAGTTGTCTTCGGGCCTTACAATTGGCATCAGAGCTTGGTCTCCTAGAGATTAAGCTTAACCGCTTAGAGTAAAGATCATGGCAACCATAAATGTTTCTTTTTTAGAAGGGCAATCTATTGATAGACCACCTATGTTTAATGGTTCTCATTTTAGCATGTAGAAACAAAGAATGATGATTTTCTTACAATCCGTTTATATTGAATTATGGTATGTGGTAGAAGATGGTCCTTATGAAGTTAGAATAGTTGACTCTACCACTAATTTGAGTAGATTAAAGACTAGACAAGAATTGAATGAAAAAGACAAGAGATACCTTTCTTTGAATGCTAAGGCCATGTATATATTGTACAATGCATTAGATGTAAATGAATCTAGTAGGATTAAAGGTTGTAAATCAGCTAAAGATATTTGGGATAAATTGTGTGAATTTCATGAAGGTAACCAAGATATTAAAGAACAAAAGAAATCTTTGCTTGTTTCTCAATATGAATTTTTCAAAATGCATCCTCTTGAAAATGTTGATAAGATGTGTACTAGATTTTGTGACATTATTCAAGATCTTAAATTGCTTGGAAAAGAATATTCTTTGGGTGAGAAAAATAGAAAGATTTTGAATGCCTTGCCAAAAGAATGGAAAAACAAAATAAATGCTATAGAAGAGGCAAAGGATTTAAATTCTATGTCCATTGAATCTCTTGTGAATTCCCTAATCTCTTATAAATTAAAACTGAAATTCAAAGTGCAAGAGGAAGAAAATGCAAGAATGTATAAGAGTGGCATAGCTTTTAAAGCATCTCAAGTGGGGGATAACCCATCCTTCATGGGTAATGAAAACATGGAAGTGGACAATGATATAACTCCTCACATCAAATGTTTCAAGAAGATCTTCAACAAGAGAAGTTCAAGAGGAGATTGCAAAATTACATGGGATGAATGCAATTCAAAAGGAGAAAAAGAAGAGTTGGCCCAAATGGCACTAATGGCCATTGGAGATGATGAGGTAACATCTTATAACTCTCAAGTTGAAAGTGATGAAGAAACTGATGATGATATTGAATCTTTCATTATAAAATTGCATGATAGTTTGAAACAGTCCTATGCTAGAAACAATGGGTTAAAACAGAAAATTGATTTTTTGCTTCGAGATAATGCAAATCTTTTTCAACAAAATAAAAAGTTGAAATCTGAAAATGATTACTTCAAAAAGAGTGAGACTGCTTTACATTTTGAACTTGATAGAAAAACAAAACTTTGTGATTTGTTCAAAAAGGAACAAGGTGATTTGAAAAGAAGAATAGATGGTCTAAATGAGTTGCTTAAACACAAGAAACAAGTCTGTTTTCAAAAGAATAGGTTGAATTCTAATTCCAACGAATTTGCTATCCATAGGAGAAGACAAGTAAGATTTATTAAACCTGTTCATGTAGATAACTCTTTGGTTATGTGTAATTTTTGTTGTCAAAAAGGTCACATGAAAAGTGATTGTTATGTGAGAAAGAATATGAGAAGAAGCATGAAATGCATGTGGATAGTTAGACATGATGCTAACTTTAACAAATAGGAGATTTTGTTAATCATTGCAGTGATTCTTGTTCACAATATTTTTTTTGATATTTCCGATACTTTGATTTGTGTTTTCGCTGATATTTTTGAATACTACTGAATTTGTATGGTGTCAAAAAGGGAGAGAAAAGAACTATTCTGATCTAACGATGTTTTGCTTATCTCTCTGTGATATGTTGGTATGTTGGTATTGCTGAATTCTGGTATCATTTCTCTGTTTTATTTTGAATATTGGATTCTCTGTTATTATTGTTGGATTATGGTTGTTGGGTATTACTCTCATCTTATGATGACAAAAAGGGGGAGAAATGGATGCTATGTGTTAGGGGGAGTTATTCTGAAATTATAAGTTTGGTTGCAATGAGTGAGGGGGAGTCTATGCTCATATGCTCAATCTTTTTCCTTCCTTCCATCCATTGTTTTGTCATCATCAAAAAGGGAGAGAATGTTGATCTTGATCCCTATCTTTTGATGTTTACAAAACAAATGGATGATACTAATATTTCTTCAAGATATACTTTCAGTTTTGAAGTTGTTTGATTCCATGAACAAGTGCAATTGAAAGGGGACTAAGTATGCTGAAGCTGTCGGACGCTCAAATAGTCAGGATCGGACGTCCGAAAGGATGAAGAACATCAAGAAGGAAACTCTGTCGGACGCTCGTAAGGAAGCATCGGACGTCCTGAAGGATCTGACGCATGCTTCGGACGCACATCAATCTCATCGGACGTCCTAAAAATTCCACGAAGATTTGATAACTCTCTAGACGACGTTCGGACACAGAAGCTCGGACGATAAATACCATCGGACGTCCGAACGACAACTTGGCTGATTTTCGGATGATGGGATCGGACGGTGTTTAATCTGTCGGACGTCTGACGTCCCCAACGGCTAGTTGACTATTCAGCTACTTTCTATCCGTTGGATGCTTTAATGAGGCACTTTCTTGGTCCTATATAAATAGTGGTTGGTCAGATATTTCAGATAACTTTTGCACACTTTGTTTACAAGATCTCAAGAGATATTTTAGATAGAAAATAGTCTCCAAAGCTAGATTTGTAGTCTTAGTGGTGTGAGGTTCATTGTAAGCTTTTCATTTATGAGTGAATCTTTCATGAGTGTAGCTCTGTGAGGGTTGTCTTGAGGGATAGTAAAACGTCCTGGCTTGACCGAGTGGAGTTCGGGGCAAGGAGGAGGTGAACCTTCCTTTGTACACAAGAGTGATTATAATTCATCAACTTGAAGTAGCTTGTCTCAATTAATCTACAAGCTCAAGAGGAGTTGGGTAGTTAATTGGTTTGCAACTCTTTCCTTTTTATTTACTTATTGTTACGTTTATGATCTTTAATTTGTTTATCTCTTTTACTCACAAGCACTTGTGCTTTCTTATCAACTGTCTCATTGGTTGTCTTCGGGCCTTACAGGGCCAACTTCCATATAGGTTCCGCCATTTTGCAGAAGAAAATCATATGTTCCACTGTTTTCTCTCCTTCCCCACAGCATTTGCACAAAAGGGATCCTGTTCCTGTCCGCCTGTGTATCAGTTCATTCACAGGAATGCTGTTGTGTAAGCATCTCCATATGAAATGTTTAATTTTTGGTTTCATTTTCAATCCCCATAAGCTCTTCCACACCTTGTCCGAATTCTGTGCATAGCTAGTTCCTTCCCCTCCCTGTACTTCCTTGCTTCTTTTTCCTATCTCCTCCTTTTTCACTGCATAACCTGATTTCACTGAATATATCCCTGATTTTGAGTATTTCCAGTAGATCGTGTCTTGTCTGGGGAACAGACTCAGAGGTATCTGCATAATTTGTGAAGCTTCCCCCTTTGAGAAGGTTCCTTCAATCAGTTCCTTATTCCATTTCCTTTCTTTTATCAACTCTGCCACTAGTTGTATCCTACAGTCTGGATGTTTCCTTGTTGTTATCTTCCCAGTTGGTGACTCCATAATCCATTTATCCCTCCATATGTTGATAGAGGTCCCATCACCCACTCTTTTCCACATTCCTTTTTGCAAAACCGAACTAGAACTAGCTATACTCCTCCATACCCATGATGCGTTCTTTGGAGCTTCCCCTTCCCAGCCTGTTTGTGAAACTTTGTACTTCGCCGCCAGTACTCCACTTACTAATGAATCTGGCTGCATTAGTATCCTCCATAATTGCTTTGCTAATAGGGCACTATTAAAATGCTCTAAGTCCCTGAAACCCAAGCCACCACTTCCTTTCACCTGTGTGATTTTTTCCCAACTTATCCATTGCATCTTTCTTTCCCCTTCATTTTGACCTCTCCAGAATTTTGCCATGTACCCACATATTTCTTTACAAAGTCCTTTAGGCAACCTGCAACATGACATTATGTAAGTAGGTAGTGCCATAACAATTGACTTTAAGAGTACCTCTTTCCCTGCATAGCTGAGTAAGTTGTGCTTCCATCCTTGCATTTTGGATTTTGCTTTATCAACAATATAGGCAAAAACTTCCTTCTTGGATCCTGTTATCACTAGGGGGAGTCCTAGGTACTTGCCATTGTTTGCCTCTTTGATATTGTTCAGCTGTTCGCATGTTTGCCTCCTTTGTTGTCTACTGCAATTCCTGCTAAAGTAAGCTGCAGACTTGTCATAGTTTATGCATTGCCCTGAAGCTAGTTCATATTTAGCAAGGATTCCTTTCATAACACTAGCTTCCTGTGGGTGCACCTTACAGCAAAACAAGGAGTCATCTGCAAAGAATAAATGGGAAAGAACTGGTCCACTTCTACTCACTTTAAGTCCTGTGATCTTCCTATTCTCAATTGCCTTTGCCATTAGATTGTACAAACCTTCTGAACAGCACAAAAAAAGATATGGGGATAAGGGATCCCCTTGTCTAATGCCTCTACTAGGCTTCACATATCCTACTCTTTCCCCATTAACATTGAAGGAGTAAGTCACGGATGACATGCAGTTCATAATCCATCTTACAAAGATAGGGCAGAAACCCATTTTTAGCATCATTCTGCCCACAAATTTCCACTCTATACGGTCATAAGCCTTTGACATGTCAAGTTTTAGGGTCATAAAAGCAGTATTGCCCTTCCTTTTGCTTTTTAAAAAATGCATAATTTCATGGGCCAAAATAACATTATCCACAATCTGTCTACCAGGTACAAAGGCTGACTGGGAGTAACTAATGCATAAGGCAATAACTCTTTTCATTCTATTGGCCAGGATTTTTGCTATGATTCTATAGAGCACATTACAGAGACTAATAGGCCTATAATTTGCCAGAGAGATAGGATTATCTACTTTAGGAATGAGAGTAATACTAGTCTCATTTATGCTCTTCAAAAGATGGCCATTACTCAAAAAGCTTTGGATAGCAGACACCACATCATTTTTAATAGTATGCCAATATCTTTGAAAAAATAAAGGTGACATACCATCAGGTCCAAGTGCTTTGTTTGGGTGCATGGAGAACACAGCTGCTCTGACCTCATTTTCCTCCACTGGTTGTATCAAACTTTGGTTTAGTCTGCTTGTAATTGATACAGGCACCCCTTCTAGCACTTCTTCTATATTTTTTGGCTGGGATGTGGTGTACATTTCTTCATAGTACCTGCAAATCTCCTGGACAATTTGTTGATTATCCTTACACCATTCACCATTTCCTTTCTGCAAGCTGGTTATTTTATTTCTCTTTCTTCTTGTCTTCACACAAGCGTGGAAATAAGCTGTATTTTTATCTCCTTCCTTAAGCCATCTGCTTCTTGCCTTTTGTGCCCAGAAGATTTCCTCAGCTTTGTAAGCACTGCTCAACTTTAGTTTCATTTCCACCATCTTCCCTCTTTTCCCCTTATCGTTGGATTCCTTGAGCTCCTGTATCTTCTTTTTTATCTCCCTGATTAGTGTAGCTGTATTTTGTTGATGCATTCTATTCCAACTTAAAAGGGCTATCCGGCACTCTCTGATTTTCCTAGTAATTTTGAACATTCTTGATCCCACCTGTGGCTTTTCCCAAGCATTTTTCACTACCACTTCTGTCTCTTGATTTTGGGCCCATTTTTGATCGAACACAAATCTTTTTCTCACTTTCTTCTGCTCAGGTATAGTAGTCAGCACCAACATTGCATGATCAGATGCCTCATTTTCCACATGCTTGCAAGTTGCCTCCCCAAACATTTGGAACCAGCCTACACTACTAAGACATCTATCCAACCTTTGTTTGATCTCCCCCTCATTTTCCCATTGGTTGCACCAGGTCCACGGGTTTCCTTCAAAATGAATGTCGACCAACCCATTTCTCTGTATGAAATTTCTGAGCCACCTAAAGCTACCCTCACTCCTTGTTCTACCCCCCCCCCCATTTTTCTCCATTAGATATGATATCATTGAAGTTCCCAATCATCATCCATTTGTCACCCCATACCTTCATTCGTTCCTCCAAAAACTCCCATTGACCCCTTCTAATTCCATCATCTGTACTGGCATAGAGTCCAATACACCACCATTCATCCCTGACTTCCTCATCATAAATTTTAATCTCAATTGAGCATTCCGAAGTATAGACCCCTCTGACTTTTACCTCCTGTTTCCAGAACATGGCTAGCCCCCCAGCTCTACCATCTGGTTCTACTACAACGTTTCCATCAAACTGTATCTGCTTCATAACAACATCTATCACTCTTTTTCGGTTTTTTGTTTCTGACAGAAAAACTACCATTGGAGAGTGGAGGCGTATGACCTCCTTGAGTTAGGGAACTGTCAAGGGGCTCCCGGCACCTCGACAGTTCCACGCCACAACTCTCATTTACATTGTGGAGGCTTAGCTGGGCATGCCTCCGTCGCCCCTTGTTGTGTTTGTAATATCACACCCAGTTTCAGCATTTTTGGTTTTTGCTCCTCCACTTCATCAATCTCCATTTGATTTCCTCCCTGAGTGTCACTTTCTAGCTTTCTCTTCCCCTTCATTCTGGAATTTCCTGGTTTATTTGTAACATCAGCCATAGGTTTTCTTGTGACTCTTGGTCTTCTTCTCGACTGCATTTCTCCCCTTGCCTTGTTATCCTGCTCTGTCATCACATTTTGTTTATTCACCTGACCACTCTGTCCCTCATTGTTGCTCAATCCATTTCCTTGTTCACATTCATCCGTGTCCATCACCTGAACTAACACGAGTGCATTTTTGTTTTCATCCACTGGTTGATGTCGTTGTTCCATACCACCCTTTGTTACTCTCATATCATTTCCGTTTTTACTTCCCCTAGTTCCTTCTTTGTGACAGCCCCACTTTCCCCTAAGGCGAACCAAAGAGGTTAGCGGACTGCCTGCCCAGCTCTCGCCAGGACTAACAGTGTAGTATAGAGCGATCTTTCACGTTCTGGAACTTATAACGCGCGCAAATAAGGCAAAAGGGCAAAATAACCCAAAATAAAAGAAAATGAAACCCGGAGTCGGCCATGAATAGTAACCGACTCGTCCGAACCCAACCAAACATCGAATTACATAAACCACATAACCTTTAGCCTTTACAAACCAAAATGACATTTAAAAGTGATACAAAAGTCGCTACATATATGGTTTGCCAAAACAAAAGTGAAAACGGCCCTAATGATACATTTAGGGTCCCATTTTATATACAATACAAAAGAGTCATTCATCTAGTTCATTCGGCAACCATTTATCAAAATTCATTCCAAAAGAGTCATATTCCTGTAAGGAAAACAAAAGGAACGGGGTGAGCTAATTGCCCAGTGAGAATACAACTCAAGCATCCAAGTTCATGGATACCTCAAGCTTAACAGTCCAATTTACCAAAATAAATAAAGCCACACATTAATAATGAGGATAAAAGGATACGGGTGGCTCTCAAGAGCCCTTTTCCTCGTTTGAATTCTTGATCGGTCTCATTGACTCTCCGTCAATGTTTGAAAAGTAACCAACTGTAGACTCCTCTTCTCTCCCATTCCTTCCACCAAACATCCCCCTACCGGGCCCGCACTCCAAACACTTGCACTGTGGTATTACTCGAGTATACCGGAATCAAGAGTCTCTCATACTACAAGATTCCTTATAACTTTACCCAAGGCTCATTAATTGTCACGACCAAACCCTTGTCGGCTCGATTCAATCAACTACCAATGGGGTTGAGCTCAATGATAACATTTGTAGTCGTTGGATACTTGTCCAATCGATATCAAGTCATGTATTTCATTTCATATATCAGTTCATATAACTTTCCAATAACTTTCCAATAACTTTTCAATAACATGTGAAACAATAAGTGAGAGTGATAAAGTACACTCTCACATCAATCCATTAACATACAACATCTCAAGTTCAAATATCAAAGCCATATAATAGCACACAAGTGAGTAGTACACTCACCAATCAATTAAGTGCTATTTCATGCACTTCCATCAGGAGAATGTCGTGAGCTATCGTCACGCCCTAGAACATGTAAACAAATACCATAAGACTCGATAACGAGTCATAAAGTCAAACCAATTATCGCCCAATAGGGTTTCATGCATGGAAATTCAAGGGTTAAATACTTAACCTTTACTCAAGTCGAGAATATAGTTTTCTAAATCTCGAGTAAAAATTCGGGCAGCATGCCCTTTGTGTTTACCAAAGTTTCCAGCCATAAGGCTTCATTATTTTTCTTCAATCACAACCCAACAACACACATATAAGCATTTCATGTCAAGAGCCGTTCCATAGCTCACAAGATCATAAAACAAGAAACCATACCGAGCCATAAACAACACCAATTCACAACCCCAATAGGGTTTTATAAACATATACAAGCATGAAAGCAAACCAGAAATTAAGAAAGGCTTTAATGTTGGCCTTGATAAGAAAACCGGTTTTGACGTCATAATGCGGTAATGGCACAACTCTCACTACAATTATCGGTTAGGGGTGTAAGACCCACCGTTTCGAAGCTATGAAACAGGGCTACAACAATGTAGAAGGTCACTCAATCCAGTTCCTGACCCAACTAGGTCAAAAATGCCAAACACTAAACCAGAATCACCAAAACAGGTTTCCAAAACACAGAAAACTGTAATCGGTATATCTCAGTCCATACAAGTCCAAATGCCCAAATTCCAAAGGCATAAGTTATTTAAGACATCCAGCTACATTTCATCAGAAGACACCAACTCCAAAATCCAAACCAATTCCAGTCAAAACAGGCAATTACTATCGCAGTTCGGACATTCTGTGCACCAAAAACAGCAACAGTAAAAACGGCATAACTCACTCTACACTTGTCCAATTGCCCTGAAATTTTGCAGACACACTAAACTCATCAATACCTACAACTTTCATGTTTTGAGCAAAGTCCAATTCGGCCTCTAGCTATGACCTAAAATTTCGGACAGAATAGGGGTTCAAGAACCCTAACTTTTCACATTTCATTCCAAATCCAAATTTGATTGCATTTAACAACAATTCACACCTACTAGAGCCAAAGCCCCTTATTACCAACCATCATACTAGTCCAAAACATCAAAATCATATGAAACCAGAAAATTCATCATAAAATGGAAAACTTCACCAAATCAAGCCAAACCAAGAAATAAATCATATAATCCAACACTCAAGCCTCTTCTAAGCATAATATAACCATCATTAGGTGTAGTAGGGTGTTCAAGCATCACTTACCAAGAAATTAAGAGAGATAGAGAGGTTGGCCACCTTAGAGCTTCAAAACAACTTCACCAAGTCACTTACTAGCACCTAATGGAGTGATTTTATGGAGCAAATCTAAGTTTAATTGGTTGGAATGGAAGATTGAGATAGTTTGAAGCTTGTAAATTGAAGAAGTTTTTCTTCCTTGTCCAAGAGAGAGAATCGGCCAACAAGAGGTAAGAAAGAATGAATTTTTAGTCAATTTTTGAGATATTTAATCCATGATAAGAAAAGTCAAAAATGTCCAACAAGTGGACCAATCACATAGTGCCACTTGGCACTTCATTTAATGCCTTCCTATCACTTGGTTCCTCTCACATCAATGCCATGTCACCCTCTACTTATCTCTTAACACCCGATAAATTTCCACCAGTATCCGAAACTTAACCTTATTGGCCGAATTTTGCTGTACTTTTCGCACTAGTGGGTCCCACGTCCAAAATATATTCTTAATTTTCTAAAAACTCACCAATACTAGAAAAATCATCTAAAAACTATAATTACTCATAAAATCTACCAGAAAAATATTCCTAGGCCCGAAAATGCAGAAAACATGCAGTTAAGGGGAAATAAACCCTAGGAAAAATAATTAGGGTTTTACGGGTTCTCACACTCTCCCCCCCTTAAAAGAATTTCGTCCTCGAAATTTTCCTTCAAATTTAAAGTATCAATGGCCTGTACCTTCTCCGTCTTCAGAGTCAGAAGAAACGAGGTTCTTTATTCCAGTCCCTTCTCCACTTGACGGTGCAGGGTCGGTCTGGGTTGGTTGTTGAGTTCTTTTCTTTTTCCGCACTTTAATCGGGCAATATGCAATTCGATGCTCGATGCTCCCACAGCGCAGACATCTCCTCCCCTTTCTCCAACAATCATTCTCAGTGTGATTGGCCTTTCCGCAATAATCACAAGTCAAGTGGAAAGTCATCTTTTTGCTTTTCGGAGAAATCTCCCCCTGTCTGGTTTGGCTTTCATTGACAAATCTTTTATCTACCGCCCCCATTGTCCATGGCGGCCCGAATAATTGGTTCACTTTCTGTACTTTAGAAGGTTCCTCACTCACGCTACCCACTGCACCCCTTTTCCGTATTTGGGAAGCTTTCACTTGCACCTTTGCATTCTTGATGCATTGAGCCTTTTCCAGGGCCTCCTCGGAAATCCCTTCATATTTCCTTTTTAGCTCTAAGTTTTTGTGCAGGAGCTCAATTTTCTTTGTATACTCGTGCTTCCAGCGCCCTTCCCAGTATGCGACTAGGTTCTTTTGGACTTCTATTTCGTCTCGAAGACCCCCGATTTCATTATACATCTCAACCCTACGTGCCATTTTACAGAGTTGCTGGACCTCAGATGGTAGCCTGTTGGCAAAACAATGGGTCATAAGAAAGTCTTGAATACCAGTAGCACTCTTGGTCCATGTTCGGTTTAGGTGTTGTTTCCTCCCTTTCTTCTCTTTGACTCTTGGTCTCGTTTTGTGTCACTGCTATGACCATGTCCGCGGGTTTTTTTTTTTTTTTCCAAAAGGGGTACTTCCATGCATGAATGCAATACATGGACTAACATAACAAAATCTATCATACCAAGTAACACGTTATAACACGTTATAAGCAAGTAACACGTTATATCATAGTGCATATAACACGTTATATGAAAAGATGGATAAGCAAGTAAGCACATATAACATAGTACATATAGACTGCGTAATATACAGTCGCAAAGTCATCCCAGTACCAGCCCGTCTGGTCTCTCACGTCACTTACTATCCAAACTAGATGTCCATTGATCTCTTGTGCTCATTTTAGTCAGACAAAGCCTGTTCACGTTTCCAAAATACAAGGCTTGTTTCCAAAACACAGGGTTCAAATACCTAGTAGCTTGCATCACCTCAATTCTGGGGTACTCGGGCACGAGAATCCGAAATAAGATAGTTCACATCTCGAGCTGGCCAGTCCCAAGAGTAAACCATCTACAAATCAAAATTCCTGTCCGACATACTTATCTAGGGTCCTTAAATACCATGAGAAAGATTAAAGACCTATAACACTTCAAGGTTCATAACTTATGCTCAAACGAGCACTTAAACATATTCATGAAATTAGGACCACAACACCACTTGGCCCAGTCTCACTTCGCGCAGAGACCACGCGACGTGGCTCTGATACCACCTGTGACAGCCCCACTTTCCCCTAAGGCGAACCAAAGAGGTTAGCGGACTGCCTGCCCAGCTCTCGCCAGGACTAACAGTGCAGTATAGAGCGATCTTTCACGTTCTGGAACTTATAACGCGCGCAAATAAGGCAAAAGGGCAAA
This sequence comes from Coffea arabica, assembly GCF_036785885.1. Classification (NCBI taxonomy): domain Eukaryota; kingdom Viridiplantae; phylum Streptophyta; class Magnoliopsida; order Gentianales; family Rubiaceae; genus Coffea; species Coffea arabica. Next base: position 37,591,037 of record NC_092313.1, read on the forward strand.
ATAACCCAAAATAAAAGAAAATGAAACCCGGAGTCGGCCATGAATAGTAACCGACTCGTCCGAACCCAACCAAACATCGAATTACATAAACCACATAACCTTTAGCCTTTACAAACCAAAATGACATTTAAAAGTGATACAAAAGTCGCTACATATATGGTTTGCCAAAACAAAAGTGAAAACGGCCCTAATGATACATTTAGGGTCCCATTTTATATACAATACAAAAGAGTCATTCATCTAGTTCATTCGGCAACCATTTATCAAAATTCATTCCAAAAGAGTCATATTCCTGTAAGGAAAACAAAAGGAACGGGGTGAGCTAATTGCCCAGTGAGAATACAACTCAAGCATCCAAGTTCATGGATACCTCAAGCTTAACAGTCCAATTTACCAAAATAAATAAAGCCACACATTAATAATGAGGATAAAAGGATACGGGTGGCTCTCAAGAGCCCTTTTCCTCGTTTGAATTCTTGATCGGTCTCATTGACTCTCCGTCAATGTTTGAAAAGTAACCAACTGTAGACTCCTCTTCTCTCCCATTCCTTCCACCAAACATCCCCCTACCGGGCCCGCACTCCAAACACTTGCACTGTGGTATTACTCGAGTATACCGGAATCAAGAGTCTCTCATACTACAAGATTCCTTATAACTTTACCCAAGGCTCATTAATTGTCACGACCAAACCCTTGTCGGCTCGATTCAATCAACTACCAATGGGGTTGAGCTCAATGATAACATTTGTAGTCGTTGGATACTTGTCCAATCGATATCAAGTCATGTATTTCATTTCATATATCAGTTCATATAACTTTCCAATAACTTTCCAATAACTTTTCAATAACATGTGAAACAATAAGTGAGAGTGATAAAGTACACTCTCACATCAATCCATTAACATACAACATCTCAAGTTCAAATATCAAAGCCATATAATAGCACACAAGTGAGTAGTACACTCACCAATCAATTAAGTGCTATTTCATGCACTTCCGTCAGGAGAATGTCGTGAGCTATCGTCACGCCCTAGAACATGTAAACAAATACCATAAGACTCGATAACGAGTCATAAAGTCAAACCAATTATCGCCCAATAGGGTTTCATGCATGGAAATTCAAGGGTTAAATACTTAACCTTTACTCAAGTCGAGAATATAGTTTTCTAAATCTCGAGTAAAAATTCGGGCAGCATGCCCTTTGTGTTTACCAAAGTTTCCAGCCATAAGGCTTCATTATTTTTCTTCAATCACAACCCAACAACACACATATAAGCATTTCATGTCAAGAGCCGTTCCATAGCTCACAAGATCATAAAACAAGAAACCATACCGAGCCATAAACAACACCAATTCACAACCCCAATAGGGTTTTATAAACATATACAAGCATGAAAGCAAACCAGAAATTAAGAAAGGCTTTAATGTTGGCCTTGATAAGAAAACCGGTTTTGACGTCATAATGCGGTAATGGCACAACTCTCACTACAATTATCGGTTAGGGGTGTAAGACCCACCGTTTCGAAGCTATGAAACAGGGCTACAACAATGTAGAAGGTCACTCAATCCAGTTCCTGACCCAACTAGGTCAAAAATGCCAAACACTAAACCAGAATCACCAAAACAGGTTTCCAAAACACAGAAAACTGTAATCGGTATATCTCAGTCCATACAAGTCCAAATGCCCAAATTCCAAAGGCATAAGTTATTTAAGACATCCAGCTACATTTCATCAGAAGACACCAACTCCAAAATCCAAAACAGGCAATTACTATCGCAGTTCGGACATTCTGTGCACCAAAAACAGCAACAGTAAAAACGGCATAACTCACTCTACACTTGTCCAATTGCCCTGAAATTTTGCAGACACACTAAACTCATCAATACCTACAACTTTCATGTTTTGAGCAAAGTCCAATTCGGCCTCTAGCTATGACCTAAAATTTCGGACAGAATAGGGGTTCAAGAACCCTAACTTTTCACATTTCATTCCAAATCCAAAATTGATTGCATTTAACAACAATTCACACCTACTAGAGCCAAAGCCCCTTATTACCAACCATCATACTAGTCCAAAACATCAAAATCATATGAAACCAGAAAATTCATCATAAAATGGAAAACTTCACCAAATCAAGCCAAACCAAGAAATAAATCATATAATCCAACACTCAAGCCTCTTCTAAGCATAATATAACCATCATTAGGTGTAGTAGGGTGTTCAAGCATCACTTACCAAGAAATTAAGAGAGATAGAGAGGTTGGCCACCTTAGAGCTTCAAAACAACTTCACCAAGTCACTTACTAGCACCTAATGGAGTGATTTTATGGAGCAAATCTAAGTTTAATTGGTTGGAATGGAAGATTGAGATAGTTTGAAGCTTGTAAATTGAAGAAGTTTTTCTTCCTTGTCCAAGAGAGAGAATCGGCCAACAAGAGGTAAGAAAGAATGAATTTTTAGTCAATTTTTGAGATATTTAATCCATGATAAGAAAAGTCAAAAATGTCCAACAAGTGGACCAATCACATAGTGCCACTTGGCACTTCATTTAATGCCTTCCTATCACTTGGTTCCTCTCACATCAATGCCATGTCACCCTCTACTTATCTCTTAACACCCGATAAATTTCCACCAGTATCCGAAACTTAACCTTATTGGCCGAATTTTGCTGTACTTTTCGCACTAGTGGGTCCCACGTCCAAAATATATTCTTAATTTTCTAAAAACTCACCAATACTAGAAAAATCATCTAAAAACTATAATTACTCATAAAATCTACCAGAAAAATATTCCTAGGCCCGAAAATGCAGAAAACATGCAGTTAAGGGGAAATAAACCCTAGGAAAAATAATTAGGGTTTTACGGGTTCTCACATTCTTCCCTCTCTGCTCCCTCACTCTTTTTGTTTTTTCCTTCATCTTTTTTTGAGTTTTTCACCTCTTTTTGCTCCTTACTCTTTTCATCTTTTTTCATTTCCCCTCCCCTGTTCGCTAGACTAACCTCCTTCCTGTCTTTTGGATCCCTCACCCCACCCCCCTCCTGTATCAAGCTTCCTTGTTTCTTTTGTGCATCTACCCTTCCTATTATGCTGCTCTCTACTGGTCTACTGGCCCTCAACGGAGAGGCCATGATGTTCCCTGCCCTCATCCACGCCCCGTACTGCTCTTCTCTCTGATTTTGCTCTTTTTCCACTGTTGTTTTGCATGTCTTATCTCCATGCCCTATTATTCCACATTTGTAACAGAAGTCTGGGCATTTTTCATAACGAAATTCCACCCAGATTTGTTTCCCATTGAAGTTGATAGTGGTGCCCCTTGCCAATGGTTGAGAGATATCTACTTCCGCCAAGATTTTCATATGCCTTCCCTCCTTTCCTCCTCCTGGCGGGATGATGACTTCTTTAACGGCAGAGAATATTTGTCCGAGCTTAAAGCCCACTGCTTGACTCAACCAGTGAATTGGGAGATTCCATACTTGTATCCACATGTGGGATATATGGAAAGCTTCTGTACTTTTTTCTATATCTGGAGCCCATGGCTTTATGACCAGCAGCTGGTTATCAATGACCCATGGCCTACCATTTAGGGCTTTATCCTTGTCTTTGTCCTCTGCAAAGTTAAACTGGAAGACATTGGGGCCGAGTTCAACAACGTGCAGGTTCCTGGGGTAGCCCCACACATGTGATGTGTAGTTTTTCACCCCTGTAAAATTTGCAACCTTTTTACCCATGATCCTTCCTACCAAGCTCAACTTACACTCCTGAACTCCTGCGAGCACATCCTCTGTCTCTAGGTCTATACCACCCCTTTCTTTGTTACTCAAGTCGAACCTTTTAAACGCCTCTGTAAGGGTCCCCTCCATCTTGCAGTCCTTCGAAGTGTTGCCTGTATCGATTACAGCTGCTATGACCAAGTTTGCTACCTTCTGGATGTATTGGAGTCCGAGCAACCTGAGCAAACCACAAGACAACCAATTTAGCAGGCAGTAAAAAAAGTAAAAAAGCGAACCCAACAAGTAAAACAAAGCCCAAAAGTCAAAAGCTTTTTTTTTATCTTAAAAAACCAAGTGGGATTGAACTGCTATTATGACCCCAGGACCGACACCACCAAAGCTCCTGTGTTCAACACTGGGAACAGAGCACCGACGTGCTTCCTCCTGCTTAGACAGCTTTCAATAAACTTGATCTAATGCTATTTTTTGGTATCTTGCTAGATGAGTTGGACAAGTGTTTTGGATCCCTCGGACAAAACGGATTTGGCGGCTTTGCTACGGTTTTGGAGCTTTGTCTTGAAGTTTGAGTGTTTGGTTTTTGAAGTTTAAAACTTTTGAGTGTTTGAAACTTTGTGTGTTTGAAAATTTGGCTCCCACATTGGAGAGAGGATTCTCTACTAGAGAGAGAGAGCTCTCATTTTAGAGAGAGAGCTTTCATCATATTAGTTGCTGGAACGATTTGATGATGCTGCAATTTAGGCTTAATTTCGAGCCAGTTGCATGCTGAATCTTAAAACAATTTCTTCTGTGAAATTTTAGCCTTATGAATGTATTTTCCAACACTATCAACCATACTCAATTCTGAGTTAAATTGAGTGAGTTATGATCAAAATACGGTGACTGCCCTGTTCTTAAAAACCCTTGGATTTGGACAGATTTGATGTGAGACTTGTTGTGGTCTTACTAAATGTATTTCTTAGTGCTAAACACCTACCAAATGTACCATGTATGTTCCTTAGACTTGTCTTGCACAAATGAACCATGTTTGGAGGTTTTCCTTAGCCGAATGTTTGGAAACGGAGAGAAATGGAGTTAAAGACAGTTTTGCCTTAGTAATTTCAAAACTTTGGTTGATAGGTTAACCACCTTCCCAAAGGTATTTTTTCACGAAATTTGATAGAGAGATACCCTTCATATAGGAGTACTATATTACAAAATTTGGCACCAATCCAAGTCCATTTCGACACTTAACTAAAGGTCCAAAGTCAGAAACCCAAATTTGGAACTTGTTCAACAGTCTCTAATTTTCCCCAACTTTGAGCTACCGTATCTCAGTGCTCGAAACTCCGATTATCGATCTGCTTGTTCTGTCCTAAGCCTTAATTGCACCTCTAATTTAGTTATAAATTTCAAGGGCTGGTTTGCAACGAGTGAATTCTGCCAAATTTCCAAAGTTAGCGAAAAACCAACCCCAGCTCAATCCTGAACATTCTGGAACAGTGATTTCAAGCTCATTTTTGAGTACTTTTCACTTAGATTCGTGGAAAAGTGTCTTCTAAGAAATTTTAGTACTTTCCAAGAGGTTTCCAAAGGTATAAATTTTTCCAATTTTAGACTTGTATCGAGTGAGATACAATTTTTCAAAGATCCATATCAAAACTGAAAATTTTCAACTTTCAAGGAAATAGAGTTTTCCAAGAACTCTTTATTCTTTCGACATTATGCCAACGTTTTAACCTCGATTTCCAAGATAAAAACCCAAATGTTCCTGAACTTTATGAAACGCCACTCGAACCTCGATTTACAAGTAATTAAGGTTTCTTTTCACAAAATTTCCTAGATTATAATAGTGCACGAATTATTTCTCGATAATTGGGTTGTGCGAATAATAATTCACTATTATTTGCTCAGGCTCACACGAAAACCTTCAAGAGGATCCCACGGTGGACGCTTGAACTTTCCTTGACCTTACTTGCACTTAATACTTGGTGAGTGTCAAGTGTATGAGTACTTAATACGTGTTTAACTGTTATGAATGATTATTGATTTTAGGAATGGAGACGAGTGTGTACTTTATCTCACTCGTTCTCATTTGAATAAATGATATTGAATGATATTGAATGAGATTGAATGCAATGGTTACGTACGTCGCTGGAGTGAATCTTCTCAACACACAATTGTAAACGGGGGACGCCCAAACTCATAGGCTGACCTGGGACTTGAGCCGGCATGGGTTTGGTCGGGAACCTAGGCGTGCCATGAGACAAATAAGCTTGACCTATTGAGAGGTCTTGCTTGCCATACTCGTGGAGTATTGCCTCATACATGTCTTGCGGGCCCGAGTGGGTGCTGGGTGGACGGAAAGAAGTAAGTGGTGATCTACGGATTGGAAATACCGACCCAGTTGACGGAGTGTCATCGGGGGAAGGTATACGAGTGACATCGGCAAAGCGAGTGGAACTTAGCTCTTGAGAGCTACTATATCCTTGAATTGTTTCTGATAAATTTCCTTTGGTGAATTGTCAATTATTGAAATATATTATTGTTTAGCTCGTAATTGAGATTGTTATTTGAACTACGTGCTTGGATGTGTAATCCTGGCCTCACAAGCGTTTTGCTCACCCTATAGATTTGTTTTCCTTAATAGGATTGAATCTCGGGGAAGTGTGGAGAAACCCTCCTGATGTACTTTTGTTTTAGGGTTTCTATTATATTTTGGCTATGCCCTTGGTTTTGGATTGTACTTTTGGAATTGAAATGTAACTTTTGGGGCGTAATGTATATTTGGGATTCATGATGTATTTTGAATAACCGACGTACGGGTTGGATAATAGATGACTATTGATAAACTTGAACGCTTCCGCATTTACTGTACTTAAGTTACTTGCTTTTGTTGTGTAGTTCGATAATAAGCTTGAATGATTTGGCTTGAGTCCTGGCGAGAGCTAGGCAGGCATTCCGTGAATACCCTTTGGTTCGCCTTAAAGAGAAGTGGGGCGTCACACCTCTAACATGTCAATTTCCTTTGATATGATTTGCTGTGATTTTTTGATAGATTTTCAGTGATTTTTAGGATGAAATTGAGGTTTAATAGTTTTTTGAGAAATTTATGATTTTAATTTGGATTTTTAGTGAAATTTCAAGTATTTTTGGTATTTAATTGTAACAAATAGTTTTTTCATTTATTTTGTGAGAATTTTAATTTTGGTTTTGGCTGGGTTTCACCTTAAGCCCTTAATTTTAATTTATTCTCTTTTAGACCCTTAGTATTTGCAATAATAATGATTTCATCCCTAAAATTTCTTTAATTCTTTCATTTGGGTCTTTGTTTGTTTTAATTTTTGAATACAGGTTGTTTATTTTATTTGAATGCTTTGATTGATTCAATTTTGTGTTTATTTCCATTTTTGTGATTATTTGTTAATTAAAGTGATGCCTTGACCTTTTTCTTTGTTTTTGGAAGGTAAATAAGAAAGTTTCATTCCATTAGGACACCAATTCAAGGGAGGTACACTCTATCCCTTATTTTGATTTTACTTGATCCTATGTGCCCCTATGTGACTTTATGTGTTTAATTGCATGCCTTTTGAATGTTTTCATTTTATTTATTTATTTATTTATTCACTTTATTTGTTTTTATTTTTGTATATTTATTTTAGTTCAATTTTGATTATTTGAAAGGCATTTAAATGCCAAATTGTAATAGTTAGGGGGTTCAAGACATGTATTTAGATAGAATATGTAATAGTTAGGTATTTTATTATTTATTTTATTCATTCCCTTTTAGATTGTAGTTAGGGCCCCCAAGTGTAATAGTTAGGGCTTTATTTGCTTTATTTTGCTTCGTGTGTTTTGCATGTTTAGGTGTTACGTGTTACTCGCTTTCTTAGAGCCTTGCATTTAGATATCATGTTTATGTGCTACGTGTTTATGTGATATTACATGTTTACTTGCTTTATTAGGTTTTGTATGATTAGTTTAGTTGTAATCAATGTGTGACGTCACCACACTAGTCCAACGCTAGTTGTGGCCTTTTCCCTCGATTTTTTGCTAGTCCAACGCTAGTGGAAATTCATAAATGTGGGCTAGTCCAATGCTAGACCCTTAGGAACCATTCACACGCTAGATCATATTTGTGTGATAAAATCACTACACTCTCACTCATATTTTCTACTTTTTAGGGTCTTTTATCATTTTTTGCATGACATTTCCCTTGTATACACATCTCTTATCACACATTTCCCCTATATATATATCCCTTATCCCATATTTCCCTTTATATAACCCCATGTGTGAGACATGACATTAGACTTGCACTTCATATAAGAAAATTAGGGATAGTTTAGTACATTTGCTTGATTAGATTAGGAAATACCTCTTGAATATGGGATATGGACGAGTTTGGCTCTTTAGCCTTAGCACGCTCGTATTTCCTCTATAAAAGGAAAAATTGAGTCACGAGTATTAGTCCCCCACGCCCGTTATGATGCATTCCTTTAGGTCATTTTGTATAATTATTATTTTCTCTTCTTTGAGTCTCATATTTTTGCACAATTCGTGGCTTCTTCGAAAGTTTACTTTTGGGCGTCGCAATTAATGCGATTTGCATCAATTAACTTCGAAGAGATATTCCGACCTCGATAATTAGGTCTAGGTTTGCATTCATGTAGATACCTCCAAAATGTGATAAATTTTAGATTAAAATAAGAAAATCTTTGACTAAATCATGCAACTAGCCTTGGCTAGGTTGAAAGGGTGCCTTGGATTTTTATCCTTGCATTTCCTTTCTTCAAATGTGACTCCCGAATATTTTTCTCTGATTTTCGTAGACTTGGAGTCGTTTAAAAAGGGTTTTTTTACTTTTTTTTTTAAAAAAAATTCATTTTTAAGTGACTTGGTACACCTTAACTCGATACCAAGTGGCGACTCCTAATTTTTATTAAAAACCCTTTTTAAACTATATTTTGGGCCAAAATTGTCGCACTTTTAAACCCCATTTTAGGCCCATTTTTTTACTTATTTTCTAAAATCAAAAACTCCTTTTTACTCAAAATAAATCAAAACACATTTTTCAAATCAAAATCAACCAAAAAATTCATTGTTCTAAACACTTTATTTTCTATTTTCAAAAATGGGGCGCGACAGTTATAAGATAGCGAGACTATTGCAGTAACGGAGGAATGTAGTGCCATCATACAAAATAAACTGCCACCAAAGTTGAAAGATCCAGGGAGTTTCACAGTTCCTTACACTATTGGTAATGTAGAATTATCTAAAGTACTATGTGACCTTGGTGGTAGTGTTTCATTGATTCCTTTGACTGTGACTAGGCAATTAGGGTTGAAAGAGTTAAAGCGTACTAATATTTCTTTACAATTGGCTGATAGGTCTATTAGACATCCCATGGGTATATTGGAGAATGTGCTTATTAAAGTGCAAAAATTCATCATCCCCATTGATTTTATTGTTTTAGATATGGAGAAGGGTGTCAATGTGCCTATTATTCTTGGTAGACTATTTTTGGCCACTGCAGGTACTATAATAGATGTTAAACGCGGTAAATTCAAGTTCCAAATCGGTGAAGAGGAAGTAGAGTTTGATTTGAGTAAAGTACAGAAGTATCCCTCTTTTACCGATCATGTTTATTCTGTTGACATATAGGATGAATTGACACTAGAGATGAGTTAAGTTAATCTTGACTATGACTCTCTTGAATTTTGTCTCAATGGTATAGGTTTGCAAGAGGAAAAAAATAGAAGAAATGACCAAATATTTGCAGGCACAAATCCCTTACAAAAGGAGCAATGCTTATGAGGAGTTAGGGTTGAGCAAAGGGCTACCCCACCATCGTGTGAGCAAGATCCACGGCTTGAGCTTAAACCACTTCCTAAACAATTCAAATATGCATTTCTTGAAAAGAATGAGATATTACCAGTGATTGTCAATACTGCACTTGATGAGAAACAACTCTTATGTGTTTTGAGGAAATATTTAAAGGCTATAGGATGGACCATTTTCGATATCAAAGGAATTAGTCCAATTATTTGGATGCATCGGATTTTGTTAGAAGAAAATGCTAAGCCGGTGATTGAGACTTAACGAAAGTTAAATCCAAACATGAAAGAAGTGGTAAGGGTAAAAATCCTTAAATGGCTGGATGCAGGTACAATTTTTTCGATCTCTGATAGTTTTTGGATTTCTCCTATTCATATGGTGCCAAAAAAGGGAGGAATAACTATAGTATGTGGTAAAAATGATGAAATGATTCCTTCTAAAGTTATAGTTGGGTAGCGAGTTTGTATTGATTATAAAAAACTTAATGCAGCTATTAGAAAGGATAATTTTCCTCTTCCTTTTCTTGATCAAATGGTAGAAAGGTTGGCGGGATATGAATTTTATTATTTCTTGGATGGTGTTTTAGGATACAATTAAATAGTTATTGCATCGGAAGATAAAGAGAAAATCACATTCACCTATCCCTGTAGCACTTTTGTATTTCGAAGAATGCCTTTTGGACTGTGCAATGCGCCGGCCACTTTTCAACGTTGCATGATGGTAATTTTCTCTGATTTTAATAAGAAAATCATGGAAATCTTCATGGATGACTTTTCTGTTTTTGGATCTACTTATGATCATTGCCTTAACAATTTAGATCTAATTTTGCAGAGATGTGAAGAAACAACCTTGTACTCAATTGGAAAAAATGTTACTTCATGGTTTGTGAGAGTATCATTCTAGGCCATAAGATTTCTTCAAAAGGTATTGAGATAGATCAAGCCAAGGTGGAAGTGATTGAGAGAATTCCTCCACCTACCAATGTGAAAGGCATTCGAAACTTTTTTGGACACGTGGGGTTCTATCGGCTGTTTATTAAGGATTTCTCCAAAATTGCTAAATCTTTATGTGAATTACTTGCAAAATATGATCCTTATCACTTTAATAATGACTGTTTACTTGCTTTTAATAGGTTGAAAAAGGAATTTGTCTCCGCACCCATAATAACATCACCGGATTGGAGTTCACCGTTCAAATTGATGTGTGATGCTAGTGATTTTGCGGTGGGAGATGTTCTTGGGCAAAAACATGAGAAGAGACTTCATGTCATTTACTATGCAAGTAAAATGCTCAATAAAACTCAAATCAATTATGCGACAATGGAGAAGGAGTTGCTAGCGGTGATATTTGCATTGGATAAGTTTAGATCTTATCTAGTGAGATCTAAAGTCATCGTTTACACCGATCATGCAACACTTAAATATCTTTTAAATAAGAGAGATGCAAAACCTCGACTAATTCGGTGGATCTTATTAATGCAAGAATTTAATTTGGAGATCAAAGATAAAAAGGAATTCGAGAATTTAGTCGCAAATCATCTTTCTAGACTGAAGAACATGCCTCAAGAAGACCATATCCCTATTAAAGAAGAATTTTCAGATGAGTTCTTATTGGCTATTCAAAAGTCACCTTGGTATGCCGATTTAGTTAATTTTGTAGTTAGTGGAGTGCTATCAAGTGATTTAAAGTCTTAACAAAGGAAACAATTCTTAAATGATGCTAAACATTACTTTTGGAAGGAACCGTTCTTCTACAAACATTATGCGGATGGAATAATTAGAAGACGTGTTCCGGAAGAAGAGATACATAGTATTTTAATGAATTGTCACACCCTTGAGACGGAAGGCCATTTTAGTACAATTAAAACCATAGCAAAGGTATGACAATCAGGATTTTACTGGCCTACTATGTACTGAGATGCTAGAAATTGGATTAAGAGTTGTGATCAATGCCAAAGAACTGGTAATATCTCGAGAAAAAAATGAAATGCCTCTAACTACATATTTGGAAGTTGAGTTATTTGACGTTTGGAGTATTGATTTTATGGGACCATTTCCTAGCACTTTTAATAACAAGTACATTCTTTTAGCAGTTGACTATATCTCTAAATGGATGGAGGCCATTGCTTCACAAACTAATGATGCTGAAGTGGTGCTTAAGTTCCTTAAACAGAATATATTTTGCAAGTTTGGAATCCCAAAGGCGATTATAAGCGACGAAGGTAAGCATTTTTGTAATAAATCCATTGACACTTTGTTGCTCAAATATGGATGTAGGCATAAAATGTCACATCCCTATCATCCTCAAGCCAATGGCCAAGCGGAGTTGGCAAACAGGGAGATCAAACTCATTTTGGAGAAAGCCATCAATTGATCGAGAAAGAATTAGTCAAACAAGTTAAAAGATACTTTGTGGGCATATAGAACGACATTTAAAACGCCGTTGGGAATGTCTCCATATAAGTTTGTTTATGAAAAAATGTGTCATTTGCCTATAGAAATAGAACATAAAGCTTATTGGGCCATTAAGGTTTTTAATTTTGATTTTAAATCTGTAGGTGAAAAAAGAATGCTCGAGCTAAGCGAATTGGAGGAATTGTGTTTAACTTCGTATGAGAATGCCAAGATTTACAAAGAAAAAGTGAAATTTTAGCATGATAAACACATCCTCCCTAAGCATTTTGAAGAAGGGCAAAAGGTGTTATTATTTAACTCAAGACTTAGATTGTTCCCTGGAAATCTTAAGTCTCGATGGTCCGGCCCATTTGAAGTGGTTCGCACATTTCCTTATGAAGCAGTGGAAATTAAAGGGGAAAATAGTGCCCCATTCAAAGTGAACAGTCAACGATTGAAACCTTATTGGCTGGAAAGAAGGTTCCTAAAGGAGTGATTTACTCCTTGGGAAACACATTTGAAAATTAAAGATGATTGAGGAAAGTCGAACTTAACAACTTTAAACAAAGCGCAAGCAACCCAATATTAATATTATAGTTGTGTTGTTTTTCATGTATTTCTTACATTTTGGTTTGATTTGGTTTTCTAATTATGTGTATTTCATTGGTTTGTAGGGGGCTACCGGAGTTTGAACGTTTATCTTAGGGGTGCACTTGAAGAACAATAGTTAAAAAAGGGAAGTGTAATTGTGTTTGTTGCTTTTGAGCGCTTGATAGTTCTTAATATTAGCTTAAAAGCAGTATTTTTATGATGTGCAAGTGAGTTTTGATGTTAATCAGTATATATATGTTTTTGTGCTTATTTGAAGTGCATTTAAAGTTAATAAGCGCATTTTTCATGTTAAAGTGCAAAAATGAGCCAACAACTTGAAATCTCAATTTGTGATCTAGATGTTTTTGATTCATTTTAGAGGGGTGGAATAGTTGTTTAGGGCATATTACACTTGCGTGTGAAGAAAAAAGTTGAAAAACTTTCATCTAAAGTGTAATTCGGAAATTGCAATAAAAGGTTGTCGGAATTGAAAAAAATTGCAGTTTCTGCAATTGTTGCAGACAAGAACCGATCCGAGATCGGATCCAATACAGAGACATTGGATCCGAGGGCTCAGATAAGATTCTGCAGAGCCCGATCCGAGATTCAAACGATTGGAGCCCTGATTGAATGGATCCGAGCTCGGGTCGGGTCATTCTAGATAGCCTTCACACCAGCGCGATTCTCTTCCATTTTTTTTCAAACTTTCTTCTTCCTGTAGACACCAAATTTTTGTCAATTTTTAATGTTTCCTGAAATTTTATCTATTTGATAAGTTATTATTATTATCATTTTTTTTAATATATATTAATGTATGATTTTCTCATTTTTGTAGGTTTGTTTTTGGAAAAAGAAAAAAAAAACACAAAACAAAAGAGAAAAATCAAGAAATAAAAAATCACTTTCATCATTTTCCCTACCAAAACCACTATTAACCCATTCCACACTCAATTGCCATGGACTTTTCTTTTCATTAGCTAAGAAATCATCATTTTGGCAAATCCAACACACAAGCTCCACTTTGGCTACAAGTCCCTCTCGGTTCTCTAGACAGAGAGACAGGAAAAAAAAAAAGCACTCTAGCTCCCAGACAACTCTCGGCTCTCTCCCTCGCAGAACAAGAAAAGAAAAACACACAAAAAAAAGGGGGCTCTTGGCTCTTTCTTTGGTCTCAACCGAAAAAAAAGAAAAAAAAAAAAGAGAAAAGCTCCTCACCTCACCCTCTCCCTCTCTCGGACTTGGGCAGAAGAAAAAAGACAAGAGGAACAAAAAAAAAGGGGCTCCCTCTACACATTTTCTTCCACAAAATCCAAACACAAAAAAAGGGAAAAGGCAGCTATCGGTCAAGGCTTGGAAATTTCATCAAAACTTCAACCGAAAGATTTTCATATTTATTGAGGTATACTTTTAGTTTTTTTTGTCACATTAAATCAATGCTTCATTGTTTAGTTTTCTTTCGTTTCTGCTGGCTACCTTGCATTGTTGTTGTTGTATTGTTAAAAAATTGGGAAATGGTATGAACCAGATTAAGGGAAAAAGATGATTTCTGTGAATGCATATTAATTGTTTGAAAAAATGCCAAAAAGAATTTTAGGGACTGTTTTGCCTTAATTCAGCCTTTTTATGTTGTTTTCTTGTTCAACTTAGTTTATAGTTGTAATGTAGAAGTTATAAGGAGGGTTTTGGCATAATTTTTAAGATTTTTGGTGAAGATTATAGTGTTTTAAAAAATAAAAAAACTGGACTGGCTTTTTGCTTTTCGGCCACCTTCGGGTCATCTTTTGTAAAAATTAACTCCGGAATTGGATCCTAAGCGAAAAATGGAGTGGGGAGGTGTATTTTGAGAAATTTTTGCGACTGGAAAAGTCGCCGGTGACCGGCGGTCCGGTGGCGGCGGCGGCCGCCATGGCCGCCAGCTGAAGAAGCTTCAGCTGGCCGAAGAAGCAGAGAAAGAAACGATTGGGGAAGAAAGAAAAGAAAGAAAAGAAAGGAAAGAAAGAAAGAAGGAAAAAAAAAAGGGGGTTTGGGCTAATGTTTTTTTTAGGAGGGTTTGTGGTAGTTTTGGTTGGGTTTTGAAAATGGGTTTTGGTTTATTTTTTTTGGGTTTTGTTTGGGCTTGAGGGATAAAAAGACGGGCTGGCCTGTGTGTTTTGGCTTGGGCTTTCGGCTGGGCTTAGGTAGTCTCCAGCCCAAAGAAATAAAAATGATGGCCCAGTGGCCCTTTTCCTTGCTCAAATCAGAAACCAAAAGTTGCACTTTAACCCCTGATCTTTGGAATAGTTTTACTGCAGCCCAGAACATTTTAGATTCCTTTCATCTAGGTGATTTGCATCCATGTAGGAAACATCCAAACGTGATAAAATTAAGAGTTAGATTAGGAAAATTTTGACTATACCTCGCAACTAGCTTAGACTTGGTTGAAAGGGTGCCTTAGGTTTGAGTCAATTAAACCTTTGCCTTCCTTTTCTTCAACCGTGACTCCCGAACCTATTTTCTCTTGTTTTCAAAGATCTGGAGTTGTCAAAAAGGGTTTTGATTTATTTTATTTTTGTCAAAAAATATTTTTTTGGGTGACTTGGTACACCAAAACTCCATACCAAGTGGCGACTCCTAATTTTTCTTCAAAACCCTTTTAAACTATATTTTGGGTCAAATCGTTGCATTTTCAAGTCCCATTTAGACCCACTTTCTTTGTAAATCAAAAATCATTTTTCAAATAAAAAATTCACTTTTTAAACCATTAATTATTTATTTATTTTCCATCGCGAAAAATGGGGCGCGACAACTTGGCGACTCCACTGGGGAGATAAGAGAGTCCAAGCACTTGGTTTAGTCGTCTTTTCTCGTTTTAACCCTTATATTTATCATATTTGGATGTTTTAGGTTGCATTTTTCTTTTTTAGGATGTTTTGCATTTACCTCGTATTCGTTCATCGTTTCTCGTGTATGTGATGAATGATTTATTTATTTACCTTTGTTTATTTACTTATTTGTATCGCGCTTTGCATTTGGGGTGGGGAATATTACCCTAGAGCCTTGCATTGGTTCTCGATCCCTCCCCTCCAAACGAAGCACTAGCATACGTGCATACGCTTTATTTTTTATCCCTCATTTATTTTTCTTTAGTGGCTTGTCAAGCCACTCTTCCCTATTAGGATTAGGCGACCCACTGGGACGTGTGATCGCGACACGATGTGTGCGTAGCATGATCCAAGGGGTCACTCAATCTTCCATTTTAAGTTTTGGGTTGATAGCCTTTAACTTTTAATCGAAGGTTGAGGATTTTTGATAGATTCACTCAAACACGTAGCCGTGACACGATGTGTGCGTAGCGGTGTTTGGGGAATCGCTCGAGCCACCGACAAGGAATCTTGGGAGTGATGACATTTGGTTTTCAAATCTGAAGGCTCGGGGACCTTAAAGCCTATCGAGTCTAGATGCATTAGTGAGCCAATACCTCATGCATCCATGATAGTTTACCTAGGGTAGAGTCTGCCTTACCCTATTAGGGACACTATTCACAGGGGAGGGATCCAACCTCTCTTTTCCTTTTATTGTTTTATCTCTGTGTATTGTTTTGCTACAAATGTGTTATGTGTATATTGTCTGATTGAACTAACTTTTCTTGGTTTTTGTCTCAATTGCATTCATAAGCCAAAAAAAAAATAAGAGTCCTGGCATGGTACTCTCTAGGAGCCATCTTGTTATGACACGTTTAAATTTCAATGTATTGCATTTGTAGCATAATAACATATCATTTTAGGCTTATCCCAACAATTAAAAAGGGGATCCTTTTAGGTTACATTTCATATTTACCCGCTTTGATAAAATGGCATCATGCATCCACCTTAGAAGGGAACGCCGTTTAGGGAATCCCGCGTTAGGCATAAACCGCCTTGTGTCTCGGATATATAATCCAATGAGACTTGCACGTTTATATTTTTTGTACTATCCAAAGGGGTAGTGCACAAGGTAAGGTAGGATTCGATCCCTTCCATGTGACGGCATTGAAAATAATGGAACAGTTTTTACGCATTAGAATATGAGCCTTTAATAATCACTTTTTGGCCATTTTATCAGAATTGGTAAAAATCCCTTGCGTAAAGGACATTAAGTTGAAGAAATTCACAAATTCCTCATTGTTGAGATGATAAGTATGTTAAGGTCAAATCTTGATTTCCGAAGGCTCATAGACTAATGAATCATAATGAATTTTTAAAAATTTTCAATGGGTAGACAATTCAATCAATTTTTGGAATAAACCATCAATTTCATTGGACCATTTTATTCATCAAATTCATCCGATCCATTTTTTCCTATTTCTTCACTTTTAGGACTAAGTCAATTTTGAATAAATCATCAATTTCGTTTGACCAATTTACCTTTTTTTAGGGTGATTCGGTCAATTTTGAATAAATTAAATTTCATTCAATTCATGTGACCAGTTTACCTATTTTTAGGGCAATTCGGTCGATTTTGAATAAATCATCAATTTCATTCATTTCATTTTTACATCTAAGATGATTGAGTCGATTTTTTTTTATAGATCATTCGATCCTTACAATTTTGCTCGTTTTTAATTTCATCTTCATTCAATTTCATTTTGAATAAATCATCAATTTCATTCTGTTCATTTGGTCAATGATCAAGTCGATTTTTGAATAAACTGGCAATTCTATCCAATTTATTTGACCAATTTATTCATTTTTAGGCCAATACAATCAATTTTGAATTAATCATCAATTCCATTCAATTCATTATTCATTATTCATTTAATCAATTTTTTTTTTTTGAATAAATTCTCAATTCCATCCAATTCATTTGATCAACTTTATTCATTTTTAGGATAATCCAGTCAATTTTTTGAACTAACCATCAATTTCATTCGATCCATTTAACCCGTTTATTCTTTTTTAAAGTTTCGATCTATGGTTCACTGAAGAAACTAGTCGAGATATTTCAATCCTTTCAAAAGTAAGTTTTACACACTAAATTGATTTTGATATCATTTTATGTGTCAATCAAAGCAATCAATCCATTCGGACTTTGTCCTCATTTTGTTAGGACAAATTGTCCAGTTTTTTCAAAATTGTCTTTTCATTGAATCTCAATAAGTCGATCGGATCCATCAGGTATTGTATGGTGCCTACCCCAGAGGATTTCATTTTTCATACTAGACCAACCCTTGGCATAAAAGGGTTCCCCCATAGGACATGCATACCGATTTTGCAGTTTTGCTTACTAACTCTGGGTGTTTTGCTTTTATTTTTTCCCCCTCCCCTGCATTTATAAAAGTTGTTTCAACAAGGTAAACATATTTTTCCTATATCTGATAATATTTTTGGTCTGATAAATTTTGAAAATTACAAGTGTTACTTGATTCTTGGCCAGATCCTACAATGTAAAAAAAAAAAAAATGATAATGAAAAAATGAAAGAAAAATCCATTTGAAAACGCTAGTGTAAAGTATCTCAAAAATCTTTTGATTCTTTGTTTCTAATATATTTTGTCTCAAAAGATAGAAAGAGAAAGTGTGTGTATATATTTGAAAATGTATTCTTTAGAGATTTTTATTTGCTCACATGTATTATATTTGACAAAAAAACAAAAAAAAAACAAAAAAAAAACAAAAAAAAAAATTTCAAACATTTGAATAATAAAGTTTTTATTTAGACAATTATTGTTTTGTATATATTCATTCTTTATTTGCTCATTGAGAGATTTCATGATAGAGTTTAAGGAATAAGGCTAAATTGAAATTTTTCGACCTCTTGTTCGAAATTCATGAGTGCATGTCAAATTCCCAAAATTCTTTGCATACACTAGATTTGTGGCCTAAACTATTCAATGAGGATAGTCGGAAATAAAAGGGGTCATTCAAATTTGATAGCTTGTCATAAAAGATCAACCCCAACACTTTTCATTTTCATTTGTTTTGTCCACTTTTATTGAACCTCCAAGATCAGTCGCATTGGCTGACTAGTTTCAAAGTGAGATAATTTTTTCCGTGAAAATGTCCGGTGTGTCTAACCAGATTCAATTCACATCTAAGTGAAAGCAAAAATGCACATTACTTCTTATTTTGTTTTGAAAATTTGGAATGATACTTTAGGCTTTCGTCTCTCTATCTATACAGATTCTATCATTTATTTCCCCATTTGAGACTTCAAAAAATAGAGTTTCGTTTCAAATAAAAGCCTCAATGATCATGACCCTCCACGGAAAAATTTTCGAATGTCAAATGGAAATGGGTTTTTCCAACGGATTATTCTTTACTTTGGTTGTCATGAGAAATAAGAATGATGCTTTGGCTATCGTTTCTATTATCTAAACACTCTTATCCTTTGCATCCTCATTTGAGCCTAAATTGGTGGTTCGTTTCAAAAGTACTTATGATTGCACCCCTACACTGGGGAAGGAGATTTCAAAAAGAAAAAAAAAAAAGAAAAGAAGAAGAAGGGAGAAAATGCTACAAGTTGGGGGAATTTGACTCTAACATTGATATTTGGTCTTCAATATCAAAAAGAAAGAGGGGCCATCTACACTCCAAATTAGGGAGTTTTCAATTTTATCATTGACATTGGGATATCAGTATTGGTAAAATAAAAAAAAATTAATTAATTAAAAAAGAAAAGAAAAAGAGAGAAAAGAAAATTGTGAAAAAATGAAAAATGATGAAAGTGAAAAGAAAAATACAAAGACATCCAATGCTGCATTCCCCTTAGTGATTGAAAAAAAAAAAAAAAAAAAGGAGTCAATGGGGTCCTGAGTTTTAAGTCCAAAACTGGGGCAATTTTTGGGAAGGAATGCGATCTTAAGTGCGTTGTCCTTGAAAATTTTATTTCTTTTAACTATCGTTGTTAAGCCACATTACAAGCTTATAAAGTCCATTGCTGACTTATCTTTCATGACAATTTGAAGTGAAAATCTTGCCTCTAAGGAATCTATCAATGACTCATGATCATAAGGCCATAACCTGTTTTCATATGTTTAGCTATCGTTTCTACCCATATATTACAAGCCTATACAGCTTATATGTTGACTGAGTTTTCTCAAAAATAAGAGTGATAAGCTATTTTCTTTCACCAAGATGTGATATTGAATGTGTTGGATACAATTTGGGGACCAAAAAAAAAAAAAAAAAAAGAAGACAGATCTTGACATACCATTCCCCTGAGCCATCTCAAAATCCTGAATAATATCCATTTGATTGGTCCTAAAAGATGAGCTATAAGAAAAGTGATCCTTTTCCCTCAACACCAATCCCAAAACAAGGAAGAGATCTTTTTCAATTTGGTCTTATTTTGAGGGATTTATCATGGAATCTTCTACATGAGTTTGGATATGATATTTAAATTCTTCATTTGAAAAATGTAGTTTCTATTCACATTGTATGTGATTATTTTGCAACTAAAATAAGCCAAATCGGGGCAAATTTTTTTGTAATATCTGTGAGATTTCACCAAATAAATTCAAATTGAGGGAAAATTTTATAATACAATTGTAGGGTATGTCCAAGATCAAGTATATATTTTTTAAAATCTTGATAAGTCAATACTTTGCATGAATCTTAATTGTTACGTCATTACTCAAAAAAAAACAAAACAAAAAAAAATTGAAAAATTCAAGTGCTTTGAAAAATTCCCCTTATGCAGGTGTTTATGATTGAGATCGAGGAAAAAGTGCAATTCAAAACTTGCAAATTTGGAGATTAATCACGAATAAAAATGGAGCAATGATACTACATTGCAAAGTGGAGGATCGGCTATTTGCTCAAAAGGAGTACATACTTCAGCAGCCAACTTGAAAAAAAAAAGAGAAGAAAAGAAAAATAAAAAAAAAGAAAAAAGAAAAAGGGGGACTGAAAAGAGAAAAAAGAAATAAAAAAAAAGAGAAAACGAGGGGGGAATAAAATAAAAGAGAAAAGAAAAGAAAGGGAAAATAAAAAAAGGAGAAAAGAAAAGAAAGGGGGAATGAAAGAAAAAAAAAAGAGAATAATAAAAAAGGAGGAAAAAATGAAAAAATGAAAAAAAGAGAGAATAATAAAAAAAGGGGGATTGAAAAAAGAAAAGAAAAGAAAAAGAGAGTTTTTCCTTCGATTTTGCAAATTTTGCAATTGAACTCTGGGAGCATTTCATTGGAGATTACATTTCTAAGTTGGGGCAACACCTTGCCCTCTTATGCTGAAATGGAAGTGGTAATACATGCCAAAACCGAAATCCCGTCCTTGCACATTTTGACAAAGGCTCAGGCAGAAGAAATCAAATGGATTAAGGAGCACAATGAGTTGTTGTCTCTGATTGATGAAAAAGAAGTTGAATATTTGTCATGGACAATGCTATCATCAAAGGATGGTTCGTTAGTTATGACAAGAAAGACAAATCTCGCTTATTTGAAGTGAGGGATATGGTTTTGAAGTAAATTCTTCCGATTCAAGAGGAGGTTAAAGAAAAGTTTGCTCCAACTTGGCAAGGGCCATATATTGTTCAAAGAGTGCTATCCGTAGGAACGTCCATTCTTACAGAACTGGATGGACAGGTCTTTCCTCTGCCAATCAATTCAGACATGTGTAATAAATTCTTTCTCTGATTATGTGATTTTTCTTTTTGAAATACCATCTATGGCGGATCAAAGGCAAGCCTTCTTCTTTTCTCTTTGAACATCTTACCCCTAGTTTTCCCCATTGAACCTGCAGAATAATTTAACCTTTCATTTGATAGCCCTCCTAAAGATTGTAAACCCCATACTGGGGTAAATTTTTATCTTCTATTTGTCATGAAAAAAGAAAAAAAAAAAAGAAGTCAAAAGCCAAACTGGGGCAATTTTTTTCGGTTTTAATACCCTCATACTGGGGCAAATATTGATAGAATGCGGTCTAGGGTTTTTGAAACCTCTTTGAAGATTTTGCTTTGAAGCCTTAACACTTTTTCTACACCCCACATGACCCCATCATAAAAATCATAAAGTCTCGACCTCCGCTTTAGTGGTATTTCTAATAAAAATCACTTAATCAAATGGCAATTGATGTCAGTACACCTTCACCATTTTTACATGGGAAGGGTTGTCGCGCTGATGCCATCCTTTCTTTAAATACATTTCTGAGTTGATAAATGTTGTTAACAAGATTTGTTCATTAGGTGAAAACCTGAAAGGGTGTCTTCAAAAGAATGAAAAAAAAAAAGAAAAAAGGGATTGGAAAAAGAAAGAAAAAAGAAAGAAAAAAAGAGAAGGATGAAAAAAAAAAGAAAATAAAAACAAAATAAAATAAAAAGGTGTGACCTTTGTGAAAATCCGAAAGGTTGAGGTCATCAAGGTGAGATTTTGGAGAACAAGAGAATCATGAACGAAAAGCGGGTTGCTGACACTTGAGATACTAGCCATTCATTCAAATCTGGTCATTAGAAAAGTTGATTTGTGGTACAAAGTGAGGTATGGCTGACTGATGCTGGAAAACTGAGAAGATTCAAAACAAGTTGCAGCACAACTCTTGAGGAGCAATTTTGACATCGAAAGATCATGCTTGCATAGTTCTCAGGGCCAAAAGGAGCACAAGGAATCACATGGTATTGGTATCATATGATCACTCTTTTTGCTTTTTCAAAAGCATGAAAAATGTGGCATTCGTTAAACATGATTTACACTGGGGCAAATATCAAAAGGAGTGAGCTCCAATTTTAGTAATACATTCTAAATCGGCTTTATGAAAAAAAAAAAAAGAGAGTTTTTTAAAGTCGAGAAGATAGTGACACATGTATGTACCTCTCAAATCTCTTGAAGGGAGAGTTGTTATTGGTATTCTTCAAGTTTTAAAATTCTCAAAAAAAGTGTGTTTCTTTCATTCCTTTTAAAGTTTGAAAAAAAAAAGAAAAAAAAAAGATTGCAAATCCACCAACTTGAGCAACATGCATTTTAATCTTTCAGTTTGATAGTATTGGACTTGCGTTTTCATTTCTTTCAGTATTTCATTGGACCCGGGTCTATCCCACCAATCTGTTATTTAAAAAAAAAAAATCAAAAATCAAAAAATTAAAAACAAAAAAAATCAATTAAAAAAATCAAAAAAGTCAGAAGATCAAATTTAATTTCCTGTTAGTGAGTCTCAGCGTCCACCGCGCATCCTTCTATCCCCCTTCTTGACAAATTTAATTTCCTGTTGGTGAGTTTCAGCGTCCACCGCGCACCCTTCTACCTCCCCTTCTTGACAATTTAATTTCCTGTTGGTGAGTCTCAGCGTCCAGTCTCAGCGTCCACCGCGCACCCTTCTACCTCCCCTTCTTGACAATTTAATTTCCTGTTGGTGAGTCTCAGCGTCCACCGTGCTCCCTTCTACCTCCCCTTCTTGACAATTTAAATTCCTGTTCGGGTCAGTCCCATGTTTAATTTCCTGTTCGGGTCAGTCCCATGGTAAATTCTCGTTCGGGTCAGTCCCATGTTTAATTTCTCGTTCGGGTCAGTCCTATGTTTAAATTCTCATTCAGGTCAATCCCATGTTTAAATTCTCATTCGGGTCAGTCCCATGTTTAAATTCTTGTTCGGGTCAGTCTCATGTTTAATTTCTCGTTCGGGTCAGTCCCATGTTCAATTTCCTGTTCGGGTCAATCCCATGGTAAATTCTCATTCGGGTCAGTCCCATGTTTAATTTCTTGTTCGGTTCAGTCCCATGGTAAATTCTCGTTCGGGTCAGTCCCATGGCAAATTCCCGTTCGGGTCAGTCCCATGTTTAATTTCCTGTTCGGGTCAGTCCCATGGTAAATTCTCGTTCGGATCAGTCCCGTGTTTAAATTTCTTGTTCGGGTCAGTCCCATATTTAAAATTTCTCGTTTGGGCTAGTCCCATGTTTAAATTTTTGTTCGGGTCAGTCCTGTTTTAAATTTTTTGTCTGGGTCAGTCCATTTTAAAATTTTGCGGTCAGTCCTCATTTCAAAAGCGTCAGTCGTTCGAATAGCTTGCATTCGAACTACGTTTGACCTGATTCCCATGGTGGGATACGTAGGCAACTCTACATGAGTTCGGTCACATTTTCTGCAATGTTATTGCATCATTTTGTCCAATAATTTCAGCCAAGTGTTGGCTTGTTTATTTTAGCTCAGGTACAGCTAGAAGAGACAGGTAAGCAATTTGGTGTCTATTTCTTTGTCTTGAGTTTCTTTGAAACTCTAGACAAAGAGGGGCAAGCTGTAGACACCAAATTTTTGTCAATTTTTAATGTTTCCTGAAATTTTATCTATTTGATAAGTTATTATTATTATCATTTTTTTTAATATATATTAATGTATGATTTTCTCATTTTTGTAGGTTTGTTTTTGGAAAAAGAAAAAAAAAACACAAAACAAAAGAGAAAAATCAAGAAATAAAAAATCACTTTCATCATTTTCCCTACCAAAACCACTATTAACCCATTCCACACTCAATTGCCATGGACTTTTCTTTTCATTAGCTAAGAAATCATCATTTTGGCAAATCCAACACACAAGCTCCACTTTGGCTACAAGTCCCTCTCGGTTCTCTAGACAGAGAGACAGGAAAAAAAAAGCACTCTAGCTCCCAGACAACTCTCGGCTCTCTCCCTCGCAGAACAAGAAAAGAAAAACACACAAAAAAAAAGGGGGCTCTTGGCTCTTTCTTTGGTCTCAACCGAAAAAAAAGAAAAAAAAAGAGAAAAGCTCCTCACCTCACCCTCTCCCTCTCTCGGACTTGGGCAGAAGAAAAAAGACAAGAGGAACAAAAAAAAAGGGGCTCCCTCTACACATTTTCTTCCACAAAATCCAAACACAAAAAAAGGGAAAAGGCAGCTATCGGTCAAGGCTTGGAAATTTCATCAAAACTTCAACCGAAAGATTTTCATATTTATTGAGGTATACTTTTAGTTTTTTTTGTCACATTAAATCAATGCTTCATTGTTTAGTTTTCTTTCGTTTCTGCCGGCTGCCTTGCATTGTTGTTGTTGTATTGTTAAAAAATTGGGAAATGGCATGAACCAGATTAAGGGAAAAAGATGATTTTTGTGAATGCATATTAATTGTTTGAAAAAATGCCAAAAAGAATTTTAGGGACTGTTTTGCCTTAATTCAGCCTTTTTATGTTGTTTTCTTGTTCAACTTAGTTTATAGTTGTAATGTAGAAGTTATAAGGAGGGTTTTGGCATAATTTTTAAGATTTTTGGTGAAGATTATAGTGTTTTCAAAAATAAAAAAACTGGACTGGCTTTTTGCTTTTCGGCCACCTTCGGGTCATCTTTTGTAAAAATTAACTCCGGAATTGGATCTTACGCGAAAAATGGAGTGGGGAGGTGTATTTTGAGAAATTTTTGCGACTGGAAAAGTCGCCGGTGACCGGCGGTCCGGTGGCGCCGCCGCCACCGGCGGCCGCCATGGCCGCCAGCTGAAGAAGCTTCAGCTGGCCGAAGAAGCAGAGAAAGAAACGATTGGGGAAGAAAGAAAAGAAAGAAAAGAAAGGAAAGAAAGAAAGAAGGAAAAAAAAAAGGGGGTTTGGGCTAATGTTTTTTTTAGGAGGGTTTGTGGTAGTTTTGGTTGGGTTTTGAAAATGGGTTTTGGTTTATTTTTTTTGGGTTTTGGTTGGGCTTGAGGGATAAAAAGACGGGCTGGCCTGTGTGTTTTGGCTTGGGCTTTCGGCTGGGCTTAGGTAGTCTCCAGCCCAAAGAAATAAAAATGATGGCCCAGTGGCCCTTTTCCTTGCTCAAATCAGAAACCGAAAGTTGCACTTTAACCCCTGATCTTTGGAGTAGTTTTACTGCAGCCCAGAACATTTTAGATTCCTTTCATCTAGGTCCTTAAATTAATTTCACTTTGGTCCCTGAATTTTATCTTTCATTTAATTTTGACCCCTGAACTTTGAAAAATATAATTTTGTCCCCCAAAAGTTTTTCAATTTTTGCAATTCAGTCCCTGGTGAATTTTGACTCTCTTTATTATGATTGTTTCTTTTCTTTAATAGCTAATTATGCTACTTTTGAATATACTTAACTTGTAATTTTTAGATTTGCTTAAATTTCTTTACGTCTGACATATTAGTGTGAATTTAGTGCTTGTATTATTATTTTCTTTTTCAATTAAATTGGTGCCATGATCCTTTTGTTCATTGTGAGTATAATTAGGACAATTTGACTCCATTTAGTCACCACTTCAAACGGGAGGTACTCCTATTTTATTATTTCAATGTCAATTACGTGCTCTTATGTGCTCCTATGTGTTCCTATGTGTTTATATATCTTTATATGCTTTATTTATTTGATTTAAATATTCATTCAAATTTTCTTATATATGTTTTAGTTAGTTTTTATAATGATTCTAGAGGTATTTAAATACCTCAAAAATGTAATAGATAGGATAATTAGATTTGTTTTATTATATTTTTCCCTCCTAGATTGTAGTTAGGCGCACCCCGATGTAATAGATAGGTTGCGTGTTTATGTGGCTTATGTGTTAAGTGTTTTATCCGCTTTTCTTAGGATTTTGGCATCTAGATATTATGCTTACGTGTTATGTGTTACGTGCTCTTATGTGTTTATTTGTTTTAATTTATGCTTTATTTGCTTCACTATGAATTGTTAATGCATGGCGTCACCACACTAGTCCAACGCTAGTTGTGGATTCTCCCTACGCTTAATTGCTAGTCCAACGCTAGTAAGGATTTTTAGAAATGGGCTAGTCCAACGCTAGACCCTTTAGGCCGTCTTGCGTTAGATTCATCTTTGTGTGCTATTCACTACATCTTCATGCATATTTTTATTTTTAGGATCTTTTCTCATTTGCATGATATTTCTTATTATATTATCCCCTACCCTCTATAGGCGCTAATCATGTCATTTAGAATTGCATCTCATTTAAGCTAGTTCATTTGTTTGTTCATGTTAGGATAATTGTTTTTCAAACATGGAAAATGGGTGATTATAGCTTTTTAGTTTAAATACCCCATTGATCCCTGGATAAGAAAATTATGTCACGAGTTTTTGCCTCCCATACCCTTTATGTTGCATTCCCTTTTTCTTTGATCACTTATATATGTATATAATTTAATTTCTTTTCTTTTATTTTAATTTCATCATTCGCATACTCGTGACACTTTCAAGGAATCATTTTGGCCTTCGCAATTAATGCGATTGGTTCAATCAAACCCTTGAATGAACATTTTGTCCCTTTCGATGTTTTTACAAATTTAGATTTGCATCCATGTAGGAAACATCCAAACGTGATAAAATTAAGGGTTAGATTAGGAAAATTTTGACTATACCTCGCAACTAGCTTAGACTAGGTTGAAAGAGTGCCTTAGGTTTGAGTCAATTAAACCTTTGTCTTCCCTTTCTTCAACCGTGACTCCCGAACCTATTTTCTCTTGTTTTCAAAGACCTGGAGTTGTCAAAAAGGGTTTTGATTTATTTTATTTTTGTCAAAAAATATTTTTTTGGGTGACTTGGTACACCAAAACTCCATACCAAGTGGCGACTCCTAATTTTTCTTCAAAACCCTTTTAAACTATATTTTGGGTCAAATCGTCGCATTTTCAAGTCCCATTTAGACCCACTTTCTTTGTAAATCAAAAATCATTTTTCAAATCAAAAATTCACTTTTTAAACCATTAATTATTTATTTATTTTCCATCGCGAAAAATGGGGCGCGACACTTCCTTCACTAGCTGTTCTCCACAAACCCTAGCCCCCTTTGCCCAGTCTTCCATTTCAACCACTAATCTTCCAATCTTTCATAAGAAAAATATCCCCCAACCTTTTGTGATCATTAACCCCCATCTATGTCACATTATAAACATCAAATTTAGGGCTTTCGATTGTCACCAAAGAGGAGTAGGACAAACTGAATTTCTTTCATTTGGGGGCTGAAATTGGGCTTGTTTGTTCTGCATTTTGCATTTTTTGCATCCTCTAACATCACTTTACACGTTTGAGGTAAGTTTTCTTGATTTCTTATAATATTTTACAGTTTGAAGAATTCCATTTCCTGAGTTTTCTGACATATTTTGTGAGGTATATTGTAATGATGCATTGTTGTTGTTTAGTTGCTCTTTGATGCTTAGAAATGTCATTAAACTTGTTGTGATGCTTAATATTGAGGAATTTGTACCTTTGGTGAAGTAATCTTATTTTCTCTCATTTATTAACTTCATAGAATTTGTGCAATTCACATGTGTTTCAATGCCCTATTTTTTGGTGAATTTGATGTGTTGAGCAATTGTTAGAACATCTTGATTTCTTTGCATGACCAATTGTGGCAAATGGTATGAATATTGCTCACATGACTTGAAGAGAAATACCATGAGTTAACGATGCAATTTTAAGATATTAAGATGTTAGGGAATGGTGATTTTTAGGTGATTTTGGAGCTGATTGTATGAGTGACAATGCTAAAATGCTTAAGTTACCATTCAACTCATATTAATGTGAATTAGGTTGGATTTGAAAAGGACAATTAGCATAAGAAGGGGCCTTTAACTTGTTTAGAATTCCACTCCTATTTTTGTATACTCATATAAGCTCACTTGTTTGTGAATGAAGGTAAGATGGTTAGAACAAGAAGAGCCATTACTTGAATGCCTACTCCTTCACCAAGTCCTGAAGCAACACCGTCAGTGGAGGAAGAATCTTCTTCACCTGAGCAACCACCATGGTCAAGACGTAAACAAGCATCCACAAGTCAAGAGGAAGCACCTCCAGAGTATGATGTCACTCGATTCACATCACTCGAGAATCAAGAGTGGGATGACGTTGGGCTGCTCAAGGAGATTATCATCGAGAAACACTTGGCGCCATGAGATGGATGCTTACTATAAGGTGTTGGCAGCATTTGCTCGACTTGGATAGGAAAGCATTCTTCAATTGTCGCGACATTACTATCCAAACTTGGTGAGGGAATTTTATGCAAATGTGGAGGACAAACCTGGACACAACGCTAATAAAATTGTTTCTTGGGTCCGTGGGAAGTGCTTAGTCATAAAAAGGGAAACAATCGCCAAGTTTATCAAGGTCAAAAATGACGGGGATGACGTGAAGTTGACTAAGGAATTCAAGGCGCGTGACCCGTGGTTAGTTGAGGAAGCTGTGGCATGCCTTAAGAGGCAATGTAGAGATCGAAGACGTTCCGGGAAGAAGATAGTGTATGCCGATTCTTTTGAAGCTCGACACCACTTAATATTTATCTATTTGCTCACAATGTGGTTCCTAAGAAAAGTGGTAAACGAGAGCTACAGAATAGTGACCTCTATTTCCTCGACAAGATGATACATGGGGTGGGCGCACAACTGACTGGCATTCCATTGCCGAGCGTAATTATAAGTTATATGCGCACCACAGCTAGGATGCGACCCGGTGATTCTTGCTTCGAATTTCCTCGACTCCTCTCCTTGTTGTTTGAGAAGCTCCAAGTCGATGTGAGTACTGACAAGGCAATGACCACCAAGTCCATTGATGTGGTGACTATCACCTTGCTAAGATCATTAGCCATCTCTACCGACTTTGGTGCTTCTTTACTTCAAGAATGCGCTATTGGGGAAGCTTCTACGTCCACTCAACCTCCACCTCACCTTCAACCAAGACCAGAAGCTCAAGAAACGGAAGCGCAACTGACTCAACCACCTCCTGTACGACCTCCACCACCTCCCTCTAGGTCTCGGTGGCAAGAGGTCCTCAATGCCATTTCCTGTATGGAGACAACAGTAATGGAGCGCATTGACCAACATGAGCGCATTATGACGGCGAGGTTGGAGAGGCATGATTGGCATCTTCGTGCATTGGAGGACCATTTCCAAATTCGCCGTTCACTTACATCGACTCCGCCTCCCACACATGGTGAGGGTCAAGCTAGGTCCATTCCTGAACCCAGAGGCGAAGTTGAGCAAGAAGCTCATGTTGAAGTCAAAGAAGAAGAAGCCTTGGAACTTGGCGGACACTCAACTTAATTTCCTTTGTTTTCTTTTGTTTTGGATTGTCTTTTGTTTATTTTTCTTTTAGTTAAGTGTTTTGTTTAGTTAAGTCTTTTGGATTGTCTTACTCCCCTACTGTTATATACTTTCTCCCCCTACAGTCTAAGTAGATTTTGGGATGTTCGTGATGTTCGAAATGTTCGTATTGACTGTTGGATCTCTCGTGCACATTGATTAGGGGAGTATTGTTTCTTTACCCTCTTTTCACATTGAGGACAATGTGACTATTAAGTGTGGAGAAAGGTGTGGTTTCTATGGTTGTTAGTGCATGTTAACTCTTTACTTTTGTTGAGAAATGCTGGAAATGATTATGGAAATATAGATTATGACTAAATTCTTGTTGAATTGTGGTTTGCTGGCAGGGAGTTTCGTCTATTTATAGGGGAAACTCTACAGAAATTTTCCAAAATCCTTTTCAAAATTGCACTTTGGCCCAAGAAATCGTGATGGATTGTCAAATTTTCCTAATGGTTGAACAAATTCAAATATGCTTTTGAAGAATTCATTTCTTTCGTGACTTGTGATTAATATTATGTGATTCTGATAAGTGCATTTTAGAAAGTATACTTAATAAAGTAGGGACAATTATGCCTTTATTTCTATCTTTAATGAGATCTTTCCCTTCACTTTGATTAACAAATAGGTGATTGCTATAGTTTATTGGTAATATTTTTTCATTTCCATGATAAAAGAGGGTTATATATATGTATATATATATGTTCTAGAAAAAAGAAAAAAAAAAGAGAAAGAGAGAGCAATAAAATTGCACCGACTACTAAGTACTGAGCAACCGGGAATCTTCATCTAAAAATATCGATTTTCACGTAAAAAAATACTTCGGGTAAAAAGGTATTGTGAACTTGATATGTAAGTGCAGAGTAACCGGGGGTTTTCACCTAAAAGTGTCGACCTTCGCGTAAAAAGGCATTTGCAATGTTCAAGTGTTGCTATTTAGCATATATTTATGATACCCTTTTGTAGTAAAATTTTGAAAAAAAAAATGGATATGAAGGAAAATATTACCTTGTGACTATATGAGTCGGTTATTTGTGAAGACAAGTTAGGGTTAGAGAATGATTTGTATATGGTTAAATTTATGTATAATTGTTTCCCCTCTATTGAGTATTATGAGTATCGAGTGCATTTTGAAGAAGGGAAAATGCGGGTTTTCATCCCCAAACTTTGGGGTAAGGACACATTTCGTCCCTCAACTTTTGGGCACGACACATTTGATGTCTGAATTAATAATTTTTTACCAATGTCATCCTCAAATGGCAATTTAGCCAATTTTTAACGGAACTGGTGACGTGAAAATCACATGACCATTAAGTAAATTTAAATCACATTTTTAACAAAACCTGCCAGTTTCCCATAAAGAGCTGGTATGTTATGGGCAATTTATTATTTTTTTTTAACTTTCACATAGTTAATTTATGTTAAATACAAAACATACTAGTTTTCCTTTAAGCGCTATTTAACCAATTTTTCCTATAAAGAGTTGGTATGTTTCCCATACAGAGATGGTACAAAACATACTACAAAACCTGTCAGTTTCTCATAAAGAGCTGGTATATTATGGGCAATTTATTATTATTTTTTTTTAACTTTCACATATTTAATTTATGTTAAATACAAAACATACTAGTTTTCCTTTGGGTGCTATTTAACCAATTTTTCCTATAAAGAGCTGGTATGTTTCCCATAAAGAGCTAGTACAAAACATACTACAAAACCTGCCAGTTTCCCATAAAGAGCTGGTATGTTATGGGCAATTTATTTATTTTTTATCTTTCACATATTTAATTTATATTAAATACAAAACATACTAGTTTTCCTTTGGGCACTATTTAATCAATTTTTCCTATAAAGAGCTGGTATGTTTCCCATAAAAAGCTGGTACAAAACATACTACAAAACCTGCCAGTTTCCCATAAAGAACTGGTATGTTATGGGCAATTTATTATTTTTTTTTAACTTTCACATATTTAATTTATGTTAAATACAAAACATACTAGTTCAATGGGTAAAAATATGTTATGAATAACTCAAAGTTTATACTTTTAATAGTTCAATGGGTAAATTAAATATATGTTATGAATAATTGAAGGGCCAAATTTTTACTATTCAAATAGTTCAATGCCTGCTCAAATAATTTGCTCTTATATAAATAGTAAAAGTATGCAAAGTATATGTAATTTTTAAATTTTGAGGGGAGTTTTTTGTAACTATTAAAAATCTCAAGGGATGTTTGTGAAATTATCCCTTTTCATTTTTCATGCTGATTATTTCTTTTCTTGCCTATTTTTCATTTTATCCTTATTTTAGCTTTTTCCCCCCTTACGTACGAGACGCAAGTGTTTATTGATGGCTGCTTAGTCAAAATTGCCACAAGTTGACTAATTGCATGCAGGAAACTGGCAGGTTTTGTTAAAAATGTGATTTAAGTTTACTTAACGGTCATGTGATTTTCACGTGACCAGTTCCGTTAAAAATGGGCTAAATTGCCGTTTGAGAATGACATTGGTCAAAAAATATTAATTCAGATATCAAATGTGTCGTGCCCAAAAGTTGATGGACGAAATGTGTCCTTACCCCAAAGTTTGGGGATGAAAACCAGTATTTTCCCTTTTGAAGAATTGCTTCGTGATTAATAGTCAAGTTGTGAGAAGTGAATTTGAGAAAGCATATTTTCTATTCGGCACTTGAATTGTTGCTTGAGTGGGTTATTGTATTGCTTGAGGACAAGCAATGATTCAAGTGTGAGGGAGTTTGATAAGTAAATATTTCACATATATTTCGTACGGTTTTGCATGAGCTTTTGTCATATTTTTAGAGGATCATAGCCATATTTAAGCTCTTTTTGGTGCAAATTGCATCAAGTGTTGTTTAGTGATCGGAACTTGCAAAAATGAGTAGATTAATGCATAAACATGTGGTATTTTGTAGGTTGTTGGTGCATGAAACACTTCCATAAGATGAAGAAGAGGAAAAGTGCTAGTTGGAGGACAACGTACAAGTGAAACAAGGAGCAAAAGAGAAAGGAATTTTAAGTTGGAAACAGGGGAGAGAGATTCGAGCTTGGATCTATTTTCATCCCCTGTGATCTGAGCCCTCGTCTGATCTTCTGGAGAAGTGGATCAGAGGCTAGGCGATCCAAGCTCGGATCACATTGAAGAAGACTTCAGATACTACATGAAGAACGTATGAAGAAAATGCTGAGGGAAGTGACTTGAGCTCGGATCACTTTTCACCCCTCGGATCCAGGCCTCGGATCTTCCTCTCTCCTCTGCAATTTGTAGAACAACTTGTGCTCATTTCATATTTACTTTTTGACTCATGTTTCACACAAAATTTTGGCTGGAAGCTGGCAGACCTCTTGTACACTTGAAGAAGCAATATGTGAAGATTTCAATGAGGGGCAAATTTGGAAAGAAAAGGAGAAAAATACATTATTAGAAGGAAGTAAAACATATTAGAAGGGGTTGATATCAGATTTTAGTATTAGAACTTAGAAGTTAGTCTTGTCTTGTTCTCTCTAAATAGGATTTTTTTGTGGAGAACAATTGGAGACTTCATTGTACACCATTTTGTTGAAGAAATTGAAGATCATTCAAAGTTTCTTCGTTAACCTTTGCTAAGCTTTCTTTAATCTATCTTTTACTTGTGATTCACGATGTGTTCATGTAATGAAACTATGTGTTTTCTTCTTATATCTTACATGAGTAGCTAAATTTCTAGATCTAGAGAGTAGATGAAACTTATGGCTACTTGACATGAAATGAAATGAGTTACATTTGTTACATCTTGTATTAACTTGTTTACTTGTGTATGCTTATAACTTATTGTTGCTTGATCACCAATAACAAGCTCTTAGTTGTTATTATTCAATGAAAATTGGTAATAATGATGTAACAACATGAGTAGAGCTTAAGTAGTAGACTCATGAGAATAGAGGTACACTTAAGTGGATTAACTTGCATTTCATGAAGGAAACAAGAGTAGATCTAGTTATTTACCATAAGAATAGGGAAAACTAGACTATATCTGGGCCATTTCATCATGAGAATGAGATTTGGTAATATTGAAAATGAATCCCTAGTTAAACAAGGGTTGTAAAAAGAGGTAATTCTATTCATTTGTGTTGTTTATGCCAAAAGTGGAATCTACATCCCTAGACTCAAGTATTTAGTGAATTTTCTCCATATGTTGTCTTGCAATTGTCTAGTTAAGATTTGTAGGTAGTAGTAGTTAAAGATTCTCTTGCTTCAATTATTAGTTCATCTAAATAATAGAGTAAGTAAAGGACCTAGTACTTGTTTAAATTGCTCCTCATGGGATCGACCCGATACATGCCCTAAACTATTAATTTAACCTATATACTTGTAGTCAAACGAGTATAAATTGGAATTAAACTTGTACATATATTAAAAACCCGTCATTCATTATTGTTCTTTGTTGTTGGAGATGAAGACAAGTTATAGATTTGAAGAAAGTGTTTCTTTGTTGTTGTTGTTCCAAAAGTAAGAGATATGGGAGAAGTGTTTCTTTGTTTCCCGGTTTCTATGTCATAAGTATGATGTCCTTCTAAATTCTTTTTGGGTCCAAAAGGGGAAAAAACTGGTGGGAAAAAAATGGAGGGAGAATGAAAACTTTTCCTAATGAATTGATGTGGTGAAAGTAATTTTAGACAATGAAATAAATAGAAAAACATGTTTAAAGTAGCAATGTCTTTTGAAGGACATTTGCCTGACGGATCATCATAAAAAGCATGGTTTTCCTAACGAATAGGTTGGTTGTCATGAAAAATTTGTCACGAAAGAAATAATTTTTTGTAGTGTTCCATGTCAAGAACAACAAAGTCAATAGGAATTCTGAAATTCTTAACTTTTGTGAGCACATTTTCAAGTATACCTAAAGGATATTTTAGCTAATTGCAATGAAATGTTTGTTCGCTTAATTTCACTTAATCTTGATTTCTGAACTACACATGAAATCAAGGGCAAACTTACACGCAACTCACATAAAGCATTTGAAAAATTCACATTACCAATAATGCAAGGGATAGAAAACTTCTTGGATCCTTGAGCTTTTGTGGGGGTTTATGCTAAATTTAAGCACTACATTCCTCCATTAACCCTATGGCCTTGTACTCCTCCAAGTGTCTTTTCTTTGACATAATCTCCTTAGGAAACTTGGCATAAGATGGAATTTGTGCAATAGCATCTGTGTTGACACAAAATAACATGTATAGCGGAAGCAATTTTAACACATATAAAAATATGTGGGAAGAGGAGGAGAACAAATACTCACTAATTTAATTAACTCAAATCTCAACAAAACCCAACAATAGTCGTAATATTTCGCCCACAACAACTCAAAATCTCAACTATGAGGTTTTCTCTCAAATCCACTCTCGAGACTCAAATCAACTCAACTCTTCAAGTAATAACCTACCAAATTGGAAGTATTTATAACTGTGAAGCTTCCTAAAACAAATACAATTGTAAATCAAAATTTTTTTGGAAAATGATTTGAGATTTCCTAATTTAATATAGAAACTAAACAAATAAGACACTAAAAAGGACTAGAAAATAAAATACTAAGATAGCTTGGTTTAATTTCCTTCAATCTACAAAAGGGATGTCAATATGTAATTGTTTAAAAGTTTAACAAAATTTTCAAACTCTTTGTCACTCTTGCCCTTTTTCAATTGTTGTGGAAATAGAACTGGAAGTATAGGTGCATTTTGCTCATGAAATGGTTTTTCGCATAACCTATTCTTCTTTCTTGTTCTTATCTATCTCACCTTCTTTCTTATCTTTCATTTTCTCCTCTTTGTTACTCTCATTTTCTTCCTTTCCTTCATTAATTAGAAAACTGTCAAGCTGCCTACCATTGCGAAGAGTAATTGCCTTATAGTGTTCTCTAGGGTTCACTTTAGTTTTATTATGCAAATTTCCATGGTTCCTATTATTGATTGAATTAGCAATTTGACTGGTTGGATCTCTACATTTTTATAGATTGCAGTAAATTGGTCAATTCTTCTCTCAATTCTTTCAAATCTCTCCTTGGTGGAATTAGCCAATCTTTCAATGGCTAGGTCTATGCAAGTTTTGACTCAACGGATGCTTGTTTAGGTTGAAAACCCAATGAATTTATTTGTCTTTATTGTGCTCCTTAATTCTTCCATCCAAAATTAGGATAATTTCACCATATACTAGTTTTAGTATATGGTGAAATTAGTTGCTTTTCTATGACTATCTCTTTCATTTGCCCACTAATAATTTTTAGAAACCATCTCCTCAATCAATTGTTAGGCGTCTTCCATAGATTTGTTCACTAAAACTCCTCTTGTAGCAGTATCTATATTGAGTTTAGTAAGATAAGTTAAATCATTATAGAAGTTGAACAATAAGCCCATTAGAAAATTCATGATGTGGACATTTACTCTGTAGCTTCTTAAATCGCTCCCAAACTTCATATAATGATTCACCTTTGTATTGATGAAAACCAGTTATTTCCGTTCACATTTTTGCAGTTTTAACAAGCAAAATATATTCGTTCAAGAGTGCTTATGACAAATCAATCCAAGTAGTAATAGTTAAGGAGCATGTTAGTATAGCCATACCTTAACATTATTATGCAGAGAAAATGGAAACAATCTAAGTTTAATAGCATATCACTTAAACCATTGAACATAATTGTATCACATATCTTCGTAAAATTGGCTAAGTGTGCATTAGGGTCCTCCATTAAATTGCCGCTAAATTACTCTTGTTAAATAATTTGAATCAAGGCAGGCTTGATTTCAAATTATTTACATTAACTACTAGTCTTGCAATGTTAGTTTGTGCTCCAAAAGCACCCGACAGGGCATAGTCCCTCAAAACTTGGTGATTTGATTTACTCATTCCTCCGCGTTTGGCTTAGATTGGAATTGTTTGATCCAAGTTTCTCCTATACTTTCCTCCACTTGATTAGTTTTTTGTTGTGCAAGTCATCTTGCTTTCCTTGCTGTTCGTTTAATCTCATGATCTAAAAGAACTACAACTCGAAGTGATAGGTGCATACACAGCAAAAACACCAAAATTAGAAGATAAACTAAGACTAAATTGACACTGTGGTTAAATAGTAATTCTCAAATAAAATAAATTTAGATTAATAAGCTTATTTTTATCCCAATATTGAATTACTCCTTGATAACAGTGCCAGAAACATGATATGAGTTCAGGTTTTCAAGTAATCAAACCTAATTATTCAAGTATATAAACCTAAATACTTCGCTTTCTATAAGCATCTAGGTCGATTATGAGTACAGGATAAATTAGGGTCAACTCCACAAGGAATAAGTTTAATTACTAAAGCTAATCACTCGCTCTATTATCTAAATAACTCAAAATCCTTAACCAGAAAATAACAAAATTACTCCTACAACAACTACTGCAAGATAGAAATTAACTAATCAATTGAGAGAAAAATCCATGGAATCCCTAAGGTTTGTAATCCTTTGATTATTTGGACATGAATTAACCTAGTTGAATTTGCAATAATTTTACTACTTGTTAAGGATTTAATTTCCAAATTTTATTGGGCACTGATATCGTAAATGAACAACATGCTTGTGCCTAACCTCGTCTGCGACCATGGTTAAAAAACTAAACATAATTTCATAAAGATCTGTGAAATTATCAAAAAATCCATCTAAATACATTTTATACAACAGTGAATTTGATAGTTAGCTTTCAAAAATCTAGATTCGCATAGTGTTAACCAATTATCATTATTCAACAATGACTTAGGTGATTTGTAATTGGTGATTAATCAACTACAAATGTAAAAGCAGATTCAAGAACTAACAAGTATTAAACTTAACAAATCAACCATCATTAATTTAGTATCTCAAATGAACAACTTCATACTTAACTCTAGGCACAAAAGTCATAGCTTGCATCATTGTAAAGAGAGCAAGTGTAGAAACACAATCATAAAGTTACATAAAGAGTACTACAAGAAGAAGGGAAAAGATTAAAGTCACAAGATTTGTCGAATGAAGTTGTGTGTCTCAATCCTTTGTCTTCCACTTGAAGCTTCACTTGAACACCAAGGATCTTCACAAGCGATGATTGCAAGTTTCTTTCTCCAACACTTAAGCTAGACTTAGCTAGGGTTCTTCTTGTAGAGTTGGCTGCTAGGGTTTTGCAAGAAAGAATTGCACTTAATTTCTCTCCAGAAGTCTCCAAAAGAATCACTAAACTCCTGTAGAGGCCATGATGCCACAAAATTAGAGTGGAAATAATAAATAGTAAACCCTAAAAAGGTGTCTCAAAATCTAGCACTGCCTTAAGAACCAGCAGTGCAATTGATAGTGAAGAAATCTTAGTGGATACTAGTTAGCTTTCAGGTCTCCTTTTGTTGTTCAAATTTTAGGTTCAGTCAACTATGCAGCCAGCTTTGAAGGGTTTCCAGCCAGCTCTACCAGCTTTCTTGGACATTTTCATGCGTCGTTTCATCTTACTTCATGCGTGCACTTGAACCATCTTACTTTGAACTTCTAGATCAATGAAAATCATTTGTAAATCTTCTTTAACTTCATCCAATTATCTTCAAATTCCCTTCCCAATGATCCTCGTATCCTAAGTACCTACAAAGCAAGATTAAACCTCCATTTACTCAATAGAATTGCAACTTTCTTACACGAAACCAACTCGTACAATATCAGACTAAGTGTAGATTAAAACACTTCTAAAACTCCTAAACACACCAAAAGAAAACACACTTTACCTTACTAAAACACGTAAACTAAACACTTATAAGTAGGAATAGGGAGGGGTGGCCAAAGAACAGGTTCATTT
The DNA here is from genome assembly GCF_036785885.1 of Coffea arabica. Lineage (NCBI taxonomy): Eukaryota > Viridiplantae > Streptophyta > Magnoliopsida > Gentianales > Rubiaceae > Coffea > Coffea arabica. Next base: position 37,629,370 of record NC_092313.1, read on the forward strand.
TTGTTATGGAATTATTTTTTGATAGCGATCGAGTAGTGAAACTTGTGAACAGGAGAGCCAATCCCTGAAAGTGCACAGAATGTAGTAATAGTGCGTTAAAATTAATTAAAGTCTATGTAAAACATATAAATTTTTTCCTATGTAAAATATGTTTTCAAGCTTAAATTGTGCTTGAATTTAGCAATAAAAATCACTTTATGAATTTGAGTTTAGAATTGGATTAACGTCCACATTTTTAACACGCTTGTGAAATGTGACAATTATGAAATTTATACTTATTTAAGGCGAGTAGAGCAAGGAATGTACAAGAAAAGACAATTTATATATATTAGGGGGGACAAATTAATTGAAAACAATTTTAAGAATTCCTAAACTTTCTAAGCCTAAAAAATAATTTTCTCAAAGTTGAGGGGAGGTAATGGTCCAGCCTCAATAACATGTGGTCCCGTCACTGTTCTTTAGCATAAATTTATCTTTATATTGCAAAATTATGGGTTTATAGTCGAATGTATATGCCAATAATCACTTCTAATATATAAATAGAGATTAACGTGAAAAAATAAAGTGAGAATACTGGCTACAGGCAGGGTTTGCCAAGTGAAAATGCAGACTGTTCATTACGATTCAATTTCGGACTAAAAATATATCTAGTAAGCGTATATTTATTGACACGCAAGTAGAGTAACTGCAAAAGTTATTGGATGATAGTCTTTTAGCTACTAAATTAAGTGTTGTAATCTAGTTAGAAGACCTTTTCGTGTGTATATGTGTAAAGATAGTGGAGGGAGGGATGAGTTGGATGCTACTGAGAAAAAGAGTGTAGGTGAGGGATCCCGAGATCAAGATCTCGCATTTACGTTAAAAAAATTATAGAAATAGTGATGTATAATTTGCTAAAATCTCTTACTATAGTCTGGTCAATAAAAGTGCCCTTACATGA